>NC_133656.1:128106112-128286600 GCF_009905375.1 Apium graveolens | reverse complement strand
ATCTCTCATCCACATCAAAAACATTATACCAAAAACTAAATGCTATATAATGAAGAGTTATACTTCTTGAAGCTTTTAATCAAGAAAGATCCTTGGAATGCCCATGGAGCCTTGATCTATGTTTAAGCTACCTTGAACTTCATAAAAAATCAAGAAAACCAAAGTTATTCTTGAAGGTACTATTCACCATCTTCTTCTTGATTATTGGAAAAGATTGTGAAGGAATTAGAAGCTTAAACTTATAGGACATCCATATCCATGTACAAGGAACCTTAGATAATTACCTCACTAATTAACAAGCCTTGGATCTTGAATTTTGGAAATTCTTCTTTGAAAAAGAAGAAAAGCGAGAGCAAGCTTGGAAGAAAGAGAGATTTTTGTTTTTTTTCTTTGATTTGTTTTTTGGTTGGTTGTTTTTGTTTAGATTTGGTTAATTACCTTAATAACCTTGAACTTTGTGTGGTTATCATTCATCCACACCTCCTTCCCTCTATGTCATGCTTACATCACCTTATTGTGTCATCATCCCTTACTTGTCCTCTCCTTATGGTTGGATGACCTCATCATCCCTAACCTCCTTGATTAACTTCCTAATTGTTTGCCTAATGACCGCTGATCTGTTATACGGTTCGCTTAACTTTCATTTCGTTTATCATTTGAGGGATCATACCCGGGATCTTATTACTTGGGTTTCCTTACCTTTCTCAATACATTCTAATCCTTTTATGATCCTCTCTTATAATCCTTTTATTTAAATCCTTTTATCCTGTTACCTTATACTCAATTCTTTCCGTATCTAGTGGATTTCCGGGAAAAATCAAAGTGTTCGGAATTGGATTCTGACGATCTTTACATACACTATATACCATATAGAGTACTAATAAAATCTCAGAATATCCATAACAGAACCCTACATAGTATGGCATGAAAAGTTTTCTCATTCAGCAAAAACATATTCATAAGGGTTACAAAAATTTCCAAAAATTGGGGTTATTACAGTCCCCCTCCTTAAAAGGATTCCGTCCCGGAATCAGATAGAAAATGAATAGGGATACTCTCTTAACATTGCACTTTCTAACTCTAGAGTAAATTTTCCCACATTGTGGTTCTTCCATCAAACTCTGAATAGTTTGATAACCCTTTCCTAAGCACTTGTTCCTTTTCACTCTATAACCCTTCCTGGTTGCTCATATAGGTTACGTCGGGTTGCATGTCTATGCGCTCATATGCCCTATTTATCTGGCATCCGAATTACACTTCCTTAACATTGATACGTGGAACACGTTAAGAACTTGCTACATGTTCGGGGTAGGGCTAGCTCATATGCTAGCTTCCCAATATTTTACTATATCCAAGGGTCCAACAAATTGTAGACTTAGCTTTCCTTTCTTTCCGAATATCATCAATCCTTTCCAAGGGTTTCCAAGGGAATACCTTTAAAAACACTAGGTCCCCTACTTCCTATCTTTGTCCTTTCGTGTCAAATCAATATACTTCTTATGTCCATCTTGGGCTTCTACCAGCCGTCCTCTGATTAGATCTATTATATCCTTGGTCCTTTGGACTACTGCTGGTCCGAGCATCTTGCGCTCTACAACTTCATCCTAACATAAGGGAGATTGACATTGTCTTCCTCAAGGATCTCATAAGGCGATATCTCAATACTGACATATGATCTATTGTCGTAAGAAAACTCAATCGTGTTAAGTGATCATTCCAATTTCTTTCAAGTCTATGCACAGACTCTCATCATAGCTTCTAGCACTATGGCTTTTGCTTCTCAATACCCATTCTTTTCCATTTTGTAGTCATTACTATCTTCCGTACATAATACTTATACTGGTTACACTTTGCTGTTAGCGTTCTATAACCTTTAATAACCACGTCAACCTTAGTATCACGAACGCGTTAGAATCGGAATACCACATACTGATATACTTCCTTCAGCTGCTTCCATCTTCGAAAGCTTGGTCCTTCATATAGAAGTAAAAGAATTATTGAGAGATCACTATGATCATGAACACTTGTTATATCGCATAGTTAGTACAGAAGGTGGCCAGCCTTTAGTACTTGACAAGCAATTAAACAATAGCTGGTATCCTACTCGGCTTCTATCACACAGATAGATAGTCATTCGGCAATACCTCCCCTTCTGGAAGGGTTGTTCTTCTCAGCTTATACAAAATGAAAAGGAGAAAAATGAACGATTGAAGAGAATTGTATATGAAAAGAATACTGCCACAAAATATCTGGCTTGGAACCTACCTCTGAACTATAGAGGTTTATCATAGGAGAACAAAAACATATATGTATACATATCAACATCAAGTATTATAGCATCGCATTTCACGTGCTTAAATATTTTTGCTATTCCGTCCATCATTCTATGGACCCTTGCTCTTCCTTGAGCTTATACACAATCACCTTGAAACCCTCGATATCAAAAATCGAACCTGGGATCTCATTCTAGACATCATCGTTACTATAATTCTATGCTTGCATCGCAGCCTTCCTCGTATAGTAATACGACTCTCTATTGATAAGAAGGAATAAATATCAATAGGTAGATACTCTACTTAATTAGTCTATCAATGATAACTTATACACTACCAGACCCGATTAGTGGTACTCAATCTCAACATCCATTCCAATACAACTCTCACGGTTGTAATCAGCTCATTACTCGCAGACTCATTGCTGCATTACTATGGTCCACTACTGACCTACCGTCATCATTTACTTTCCATGAAATCTTAATATCTAACCATACGGAGTCCATACATGTCGTATAGAATACTTCTAAGGAGTTAACATAATCACCAATCATAATTCATGAAGAACATTCCAAACTCTGACGTACTTTCATGACATGAAGTAGATAAAATTGCAGAAGAGTTTCAGTCAAAGCAACGATAGCAGGTTAATACCATTCTTAATCGTATGCCTTAAATAGAAGACTTAACTCAAGGGTTCGTCTAGTCCTTTTTGAAACATGGTCCTGGTTTATCTCAAGATAGTATCTTCTGAGATAGATAGCCCGCTCATGGCGATTACACGAATTAAACCTTTACCAACTACTATTACGGGGTATTGCATAGTCATCAGAAGGAATGTCAATCTTCTAAACCATAATACAACCTTCATAGCTTTAACCATCATCACTGTATTACTTTGGCACAAGCGCCTATAATCCTCTTACCTTTAAAGTGTCGGCCACCTCTTTGGCCTTTCTTGATAGTAAAATTTCCTTACAGTCAATATCATTTTAACCACCTCCAAATAATTTTCTACCACATTTCAATCACAACTTATGTGAAGATGTTTTCCTTAAATCTGATGAGTAAATTTTTTTTACCATTTTTCCATAAGTTATTGCCTTAGTCTTTAGAGGTTAATCACTGTCACGACTGACTCTCAATCATACTTAGAACATCTTTTATCTTAGGCCCTAATTGCCCTAAACAATTCGACCTTTACTGGTTCGATCCATACTTTCTCGTGGTTTAACACGTGCCCACTTGGCATCATTATAATTACGTCATATTTCCTTTATCAACATTTCTATTCTTGAGAATTTTGAATATTACCTTTTCCTTGTAAAACCTCTAAGGTTATCCGTGAATCGTTCCTCCTGTATTCCCCAGATACAGGGCATATCCAGATACCATTTATTAATACCAGGATCATTGTCTATATACTTCTGAAAATTTCTCCACTAATTCTTAAAGGTTGTTATTACCTTAATCCTTTCTGATTCATACTGTCAAAACTATATTATCCCTATTAAGGGTGAAATTCCAACCTTTATGCATTCCCCTAGGATTTATTTTAAGTTACCGATGTTCTATCCTTGATTCCACCTTTAAAAAGGTACATGCATCCTTCCATGGATAAATCAAGTCATATATCCCTGATAAGGGTGTCTTATTCAATCATTCCCACCTTGATAGTATATGCCTAATTTCACAATAACATCTGTATTCAAAATGAGGTCAATCAATATGGCCTCCAAAAGATAACAACGGTTATCCACTTTTCTTGCCTAATTTGGTAACGATAACAAGGATGTTCTGGAAGATATTGGTCGTGTTCAACGTGAACTCTTCTTAATAATTCCATATTTACTTTCGTTGTTTATCTCAACAGTCACCTCATGTTGGGATATCTTTCATACCTGGCGTCTCCCTTTCTGGGTATCGAGCCACCGGTCTTACACTTCGCATTCTTGAAGGTCCTTCCTTCATCCAATTTTCCTAATTTCTTACTTCTTGTCTCCTCAGTCTATCCGCGTCTCATTATTTATCCTTCGAACTATCTCAAGGTTTCCTCGAATCCTCCCAACTTACAGGGGATAAAATATATGTATCTCTTATGCCTTCAACCATCAATTTTAACTCATGGTGAATCACCCTCATCCTGACGATTACATACTTTTCTATTTCTATTGCTACGAGTCTTTAGGGTTTCTCATACCCAACTCCTTTATCATTTCTCAAACTCTATTGCCTTCATATTCCTTTCCACTTCAGTTTCTTTTTATTTTCCTTTCTCTTATCATTATTTCATGAACCAAACAACATAAGTATTGATTTCAAACATCCCGTCATTCTGGATTCGTGTCCTCAGAATGAATCTTGACAACTTTTACAACTTAGATTCATAATTCATCATACTCATCCGCTTTTGTTCTAGCTCCAAAGCTTTTACACTATCTCCTTATCTTTGGTAATTACTTTCCGAAAACAATTGACTGAACTTAAATCAGTTTATTATAATCTCTTGCTTCATGCCTTCCTTGGCCTTTCACCAGCGGGTGGTCTCTCTCTTAGGAGGGTAAGTGACAAAAACAGTCTTTTGTGATTCGTCAATCATTCAGAATCTCAAATGATTCCTATATTTCCTTTAGCCAGGCTCTTGCCTCGACTGGGTCAGCTTGTTCCTTGGAACTCTGAGAGCTTAGCGACTTAAAGGTCCTGAAAGAATTTCTCACCGCACTGTCTCCTCAGGGTGGTGGTTGGGGATAATAGTCTAAGTCTTGTCTAGAAAGGTCCATAAATTGTCGTATAGGAGTACCGTCTCGGGTCTCCTTTCCTTACTCAACTTCTATTTCCTTAGTCTGGACGTTCCCTCCTCCCCATAATCGGGGTCATCCTACATGTTGTAAATCCTCATTTTCCACTTCATTATGTTATGGGTTCCTTCTATCTTGGTTGCGACCTCCCTGATTATCACATTCAAGGTTTGCCCCTAATCTATTCTTTGTGGGGGCATATTACTTGGAAAAAAAAATTGAGAATCTCTGGATATTTGTCTTACTTACTTTGCTTAAGTCTTTCCCTCGTTCTGTCCTTGCATGATTGCAAATTATGAATTCTCAAGTTCTATAAACTTCATGACACTCTCTTAAGTGTTAATAGAGCAATTCACAATGTGATCTTATCACAAACAAACTGATCTGAACTGAAATTAACGAATATATACATAACCATTTGTTCGAGGGTACAACAACTGAACACATTAAAGAGAATTACATCATTTGATCTGATCACTTCTATCCCAAAAGTACTACCATAGATAATCATATAGTCATTAAAACTAATCATCCATAACTTAGGCTAATCCTCCAAAAGCGGTGCTACATGAAACCCTTGTCCGATTGCTCTGGCTCTGCACACTACCATGGATCAAGAAATGCGGGCACACACGACATCCCTAACCTACTCCATTACAGAGGTGATGAGGTCTAAGATAGTTGCAAGTAGAGCTGGATCAATCGACCTCAAGATGGCCTCTAGCTGTAACACGGGTGGTAGCCTCAATCCTTTCCATGCTATGAGCTAATCCTGCCGGAAGTACCCCGCCCTCAATTCTTGGTGCAGTAAGTTGATCCAACAGATCACTCCTAATATTACGGGCTCAGACAGGCACACCCAAAGTCATGTGATAATTGGCGATAAGAGAAGCCTGAGTGGTAGCATCTAGCAGTCATGGAGTACAGGTGGCAGACCCAAGAGATCCAAACGGATAACCAAGCACGGTATTAGGTGACAATGGTGCAGGAGATAAAGGTGGCATTTCCTCAGTAGGTGCTGGGCTCTGTACAGGGGGGGAATAGGAATTGGTGGAACCTCATGGATGTCTACAGGAACCTCTGGAAGAGGGTCTGATACTGGTATAATTGGTGTCGTGGAAGGCCCCACTCCTTCTGCCCTCATTAACCTTTGTTCCTTTGGTAACTCTTCATCCTCTAGTGCCACCCTCGCGGCCATTCTTGCTCTGGTAGTCGCCCTGACTACGGTCATCAATTCCTCAGTGGTCCCCTCTTCATTCTCATCAGGATCCCCCATGAGATCCTCACAGCCACAATCCTTTCCGGAATAACATACTCAACCGCAACATTCTCAATATGAATCTCATCCGGCCCCTCATTAGGGTACTCTATCGGATTCACAATTTGATCTCCAACTTGTAATAAAACATCCTCATGCTGATGCTCCTGAACCTCAGGGTTCGGTGCCCCGCTGCCCTATACGAGAACGAACTATGTTACTATCACGATATTTATAAGGGTTCCCGTAAGGGTTTAACTGTCAGTACTAAGTTAGGTAGCCCGACTATGAACTTGGCAAGAGTTCTTATTATCTTAGTGAACTTATTATCTTAACGTCACATCATCTCTGAGGTTATAACGCTTAGCTCTGATACCACTTCTGTAACACCCCCAAATCCGGGGTCGGGGATCCGGGTTGTCACGAGTTCCATTTCCCTTAATAACACCCAATCTTAATAAATAATCAACTACTCTGTACTGTGACCCCACAAAAACACACACACCACAAGTTATAGTCTCAGAGATGAATATCCAAAAATAATCACAAGTCATTTTATTCCACAATTATCTGCCAATACACCTTAAAAAGGGTTTCTCAATAAATTTACATTTCTTTGCCATTATTACAATCATAAATATACATAAATCTGGTGCATCAATAGTTTAAAACCTAGCCTATTGGTAGCTCCTACCTCAGCTACGGCGGCATCAACGCTTCCAGAAGACTGCGAAACGTTTTCTAACCGCTTGCGAATCGGGAGCTTGGTCCTGTTCATCTTTTCTATCTGTTGTTGTGTGATGAAAGAAGAAAGCAAGGGTGAGCAGCAAGCCCACCAAAATAATATGTATAATGATTAACAATATATGAGCCTTCTCATAGTACTCATGAAAGTCTTGGTCAAAGGAAATGAACCAAGTTTGATATCTTAATGTGATGAAGTCGTAAAATATTCAGTATATATACATATATACTTTTCACAATCTTTGAAATCCTCTGACATGTATAATATACACAGAGTTCCAGTTTATAACTGTATAAAAAATATCGTTGCAAGGTGATCTTATATATCTAACCTTGTCTCAACATTTTTCTGAAAATCTTTGACATACATAAGATAATCATTTACTAGATATAAGTTTAAAAGATGAAGTTACAAGATACCCCCTGTTAGGTCACACTTTCACTGTAGAGGGGGTGAATACAGTGTTTATTACAATCAAATCAAACTTCAAGAACTTATGTAACAGAAAACAAACTTTATTTAAACAATAAACTCTGTTACAATCTGGAACTGTTATCTCTCAGTGATGAACAAAATATCACGAGAGCTCTAGAGTTATAATAAATAATATTCTCGATAATGATAACACTTATAGTGTAAACCTATTCTGTGTTTATATACTACACAGTTACAAGATATTCGCTAATTGATATGGAATATAATTCTGCTTCCTAAAATATATCAATCAGATATCTTCTATTCCAAGTATTCCATTCTTCACGGAATTCCTTCTTCATGCATATCTCTTCTTATGTTTATCTTGATCTTCTTAACTTTAATCAGCTACTGTCCTTATCTGATCGTCCTTCAGCACTTAAGTTCTGATATCTATCTCCTGACATAAGTACTGATATCCCTTAAGTTCTGACTTCCAGTATAAGTACTGATCAGTTAAGTACTGATTTGTTCTGTTCAAATAAGATCTGAAATCTAAACATAAAACATATTAGCCATGACATTATCAAATATATCTAACAATCTCCCCCAACTTGTAAATTAACAAAATATACAAGTTTAACAGATATTTGATGATGTCAAAAACATTAAGTACAAATGCATGAGAAATAGACAAGATAACTACAACTTACAGTCCTTAAAGTTTTTACCAATTCAACTTCTGATAACAACTTCAATCTGTATAAATATCAGAATTTAAGCAGTTGTAGATCTTCGACTTGGCTTCATCATTTTCTGATCTCTCTGATGTCAGGAGTTGTTCTGAGATAATTCTTCAACAAACATTTCTCAGCATATCTGAGTTCATCAATCATTCTCCGTTTGACATCTTTAAGCTCTGCAGTATCTTCACCAGTTTGAAATATTGCAGCTCTGAGATCATTAATCTTTGCTTTTCTCAACTCCCGATCTAGTCTTATGACATAAGCTTTATTAGACTCTAGATTGAATTCAAGCCCCTTAATACCAAGATATGTTCTGATCTGTGCAGTATTAGGCTTCATATCAACAATATCACCATTGTGATTTCTGTACTTTGGAACATATCTGCTGTCAGACTTAACAGAATAAAGTCTTTTCTGTCTCTGAATCTGTTCCTTTAAGTAGTTTGCAGCAGTCTCTGTTATTCTGTCATCCACTTGAAGTAAGAACAATACATGCTCCAATTCTTCAAAATACTTCAAGGAATGGCATTTTGTCTTATATGATAAACCCTACCATCTGTCATGAAATACAACATGATGTATTCTTTCAAGTAGGTATGGTAAACCATCTGTACAGATTCTAGTTGATTCAATCTCTCAGGAGTTGCTCCAATACCTGGTTCACTCAAGGAAGTTGGATCATCGGTAGTGTTGTGTACTCTTCTTTCATCAGCACTTCCCAATCCAGTTTTATCTCTAGCTTCCTTTCCAGTAACTACTCTTGCTTCAAAACCACTTGAAGTAGTCTTCAAAGATTGAGTCTGTTTGCTTTAGTGAATCCTGGTAGGAGTGTTTAGATTTTTCTGATATCAAGTTAACTTGAGCACTGTCAGAGGTTACTTGCTTCTGAATATCAGAACTTACAATTTCTTGACTCTGAACAACTTGAGCCATGTCAGAGGTTGTTTTAAGAACTTTTCTTGAAGTCAGAGCAAGATTATCTTTTCCATCAGTAATTTCTTCTTCCTCAGGAGGTACATAAGGCTTGATAGGTTCACCAACCTTTTCTTTACCCTTGGATCTTGGATCTATCTGTGGTTGTGATCTAGCCAAAGTTTCTTCAGTATGTATCCTTTCTTTGATCACAATGCCTTTAGGTTTTGGAAGTAACTTTTTACCAGAAGCTTCAGATTTAGATGTGACTTTCTCTGATTTAAGTCTGGCTTCTTCTTCCTTTAAACTTTCCAAGTCCATCCCTGGATTTTCTTGAAGAAATAACTGTCTTGACATTTCCTCATCAAGATCTAAAAGTTCATCAGAACTTATCCTTTTACCAGCAGCAGAACTTATTCTTTTCCCAGTATCAGAACTTGTTCTGTGACTAGCTTGTCTTGATGTAAACCTTCTACCTTGACTATGACCACTACCCATTCCAGAGTTTCCTTGGTCATCTTTTCCATCATCCTTTCCTTGCAGTGACTTGTTGGTTTGCATTTGGACTTAATTACCTTCTCCCCTTTTTGGCATCAGCAGGTAATAAAAGAGAGATAAGTAATTCCACTGAGGTCTGGATTTCAGTAAGTTGCGATTGCTGAGAAGCTTGATTTGTCAGAATTTGATCAATCTGAGCTTGTTGCTTCTCTTGAGTTTTCTCAATATAAGCAACCCTGTCAATGGTAGGTTGGAAGAACTTTTTCTTATCAAGTTTCCAAACTTGTTCCTGTTAATAAAGTTCTCCTGAATCTTGTGTAGCTCTGCATGAGTGTGGAATGAAGACCTTGTAGATGTTTAGTACTCAATGCAGTGACCCTAAGCTGGGTTTTAAAATCATCAGAATTTAACATTTCATCAGCTTTAGTCAAGTGCTCAGCAAGATGTAAGCATTTGGAACACATGAAACTGAGTTCCATTCCTTAGTCCACTCCTGACCTGCAGGAGTTTCACTCCAAGGTACTGGTGTATCCCTGATCACAAACTCCTTTAGCAGTTCAGACTTAGGAAGAGTCAGTGGAGGAGTATGTCCTGAAGGACCTGCTGCTATCAGCATCTACAGTTGTATCAGCTTCACCAGTATCTCCAACATTTGCAGCATCAGAACTTAAAGAATCAGTATCTTCTGATAAGACAACTGTATGAGTAGCAATGGAGGCTTCAACATCCTCTAATTGCTGATCTGATACTAAGTTCTGATCAACAGCCATATCCTGATGCTCACCTAAAATCTGATCATCATCTTGAGGCAGAGAAGGTGTTAGAGATAACTCAGGAGTTTGAACAGCATCAGAATAGGTGTTGTGGAAGATATTTGTTGTTGGAGCTTCTAAGACAACGTATTTCAGGCACAACCAAGTTCTGAATAATCAATTTCAGCACTTGTGCCTGGATCAACAAGAGATTAGAAGGTGAATAGCCTTGTCAGATACAGGTTCCTGAGATGGAGTGATGGAGAAGAAGTGACTGGAGCAAATCCTTGTCTTGTGAGATCAGAGATTCCTGATCCCCTTCCTTTAGCTGCTTCCTCCTCATCATCTGAAACTGGCCTCTGTGCCCTCTGTTTCTGTACTTTCTTGTTGATTGGATTCCTTGGGGGAGTAGCAGGAACCGTGCATACGTCTAAGCCTCTTGAGAAGCCTAGAACCCCCAATGCAGAATCCTTCTGAGAAGTTGCCTTCTCAGCTTCATCTATCATAGGTTCTGAAGATGGAAGCTGATCCTCAGAATCTGATTCATCTCTCAAAGTAATCCTCCTCTTCTTCTAGATGTTTGAGGAACAGTCTTTGTTCTCTTTGGCTTAGAGGTGTAGGCTTCACAGTAGGTGCTGAAGAAGAAGGTTGAGCATTCTGTGAAGTAGAGAGATAGGATTTGAGATAAGTTCTGAGGGAGGTTGAGTAGAAATGAGAGGTAGGGACTGAGGGTTGATGGATTTTGGTTATGGTGAGTTGGTTGAACATTTGAGTAAACAGATTTGTAAATAGCTGGATCAGCAATTTACCAGAATCTGTTTCACAGACTGAGGAATCTGTAATTGTCTCACCATTGATTCTTTGTGTCAGCATTTATCAGGTCGTTAAAGTACCTTTTTGCAACCTTAAAAGGTGGGGTTTGAGTGCTGACTAACTGGGGTTCAGCAGTACAATACGTATAAATAAGTTGACAGAATCTAGCAAAATAAACAACATCTCGATCCTCTGTCATCCTATCCCAATAAAACCAATTATTCCAGTTGCAAAATCAAAATGAGTTGATGGATAATAGCATACCCGATATGCTGACTCAGAATTGGGATGGCATCAAAATTTGAACACTTGTTGCCAAAGGCCTTGGTGATGCAATCGAAGAAGAAACTCCATTCTCTTCTGATATTAGCCCGTTTCAATTGTCCAAGTTTCGTCAGACTCTTTTCATATCCCAATTCAGCCATTAACTCCCGAAGGGCTGAGTCCTCTGGAACTGAGAAAGTACAATCCTCTGGAAGATGTAAAGCCCTGCGTACTGTACCAGGAGTGACTACAAAAGATGAATCAACCACTTGGAAGATAATACTGGGAGTTCCACGGTTACCACCATCATCAAAACGCCAGTCCTCCAGAACCGCAGAACTTGTTGACTTGAAAAGAATTCAGGCTGAGTTAAGGCGTACCCAACCTCACTATGTGCAAGAAGATCTTGCACAAAATGCAATTCAGATGGAGCTTCAGTATGATCAAGAATTGCAGCATAGTTGTTTGGAACGAACTTTGCTCCATCAATGATTAAATCCTTTGGTGCCATGTGAAAATTTAGAGTTAAGTATGCCTGATAGGTGTTTGATATAATATCTGTATGTAAACACGGAAATAGTAAAGTGAAAGAGAGTAAAAGTAAGAAGAGAGATAGAAGATGAAGAAATGAAAAAGATTAAAGAAATCTTCTCTCTGCTGTACTTATACAAAAAAAATGTTACCGTTGGACACCTGTCAGACATGCAGTAATAACGGATAGTTACTGGGCTCGAGAAAACAGGAATGATTACTTACCCAGTTGCCTTGTTTCAAGGAAAAACCATTTCAGTTATCAAGAGACACAGTTTTAATTCAAAATTAAAACCGTTAGCACTGATTGAATTATTTTTCACTGCAACATTAATATTCTGAAAATGAATCATGTTAAAAATGACCGAGATAATTTCTATGAATAAGTGCTGACGGAGAATCAGAACTTAAATAAAAACAAAATTTAAATGGTCATCAGAATATCAATCAGGATTTATCAACACAAGATAAAATAACTCAGAGACAAAATCGTGAAGTAAAGACAGTTTTCATTAATATATCAAGTCAATACATATATGAAATAGAAATTACATCAATACAAGATTTTCCCTAAGCTTCTAATCCTAACATCAACAGCTTTAGTCCCTGCTAAGAAGCCTGACAAAGCTGAGGATGAAGAAGAACAGGAAGAAGACGAGATTAAGTCATCTTCCTCTTCCTATCTTCGACAAACAAGATAGCGAGTCGAATGATTCGCTCTTGCTGACGGATACGACGAAGGTGAAGGTCTCTTCGAACGGCCACCAGATCACGTTTGATAACCTCTGGAAATTGAATCCAGAGATTGTGAGGGATATTGGTGATAGGGTAGGGAGTTGGTATTCCATTCAAAAAGACATGCACAGTCTCATCACCGTAATTGTAGAACCAGCCAAGTTCAGCCATTTGTGATAGTAAATGAAAAACAAGACTGAATTTGTGATACAAGTGGGATGAGAAGACTAATGTGAAGTGGCTGCATATTAAAGGCAAGAGAATGCCATGAGACGCAAATATATTGAATGCTGATAGGTAGAAGTAATTCTACCTCATCTCCCTAGACTTTGAAAAAGAATAACAGTCATTGGAAAAGGAATGTGCACATGTAACAAGAGTGAACTGTTCAAGGACGAGTGCCATTATGTTTTAACCATAGACTATTAATCTTCACTTCAATCATTTCGAAATTAATCTGAGACTGTTACCAAATTTTATTCACAGATAAGCAAGTAAAGGGTTAGACTGAAAAATCAGAACTTAGACCTATACCAGAACTTAACAGTCATCAGAACATAATGTCTTAACTCGAACAAGGAATATCTATCTTAGTAAATACTCATACAAGTTCTTAGTTATGAACGTCAGAACTTAATCATCAGAACGTGTAACTAGAACTTGTCCTCAGAATTTGTGCAGAAGTGACACAATGACTGTTTATCTAAAATAACATAGACCACCACAGTAATTTCATCATTCATATGGAGTGATGTGTGTGTGCATTAAGCTAAATAACAGACAAAGAGTAAAGTCTGATCTACTTCAGTACATCTTAGAAATAAGTCATAATTAAAATTTTGCTAAAGAGCTGTCATTATCCTGAAACCTACTGATAAATGAGTTCATGCATGAGTCCACCTCTACTGTTGTTGTGCTAATTTTATGCATCTTTTGAAATTCTATTTTACAGAGGCTTCTCAGTGTAAGTGAGTCACGACTGTTTATCAGAATTTATGCTATTATCAGAGTATTTCTCCAGTAATCATAGAGTGTGAAAAGTCACCAAGAAAATATTTTGCTTTTCTAATGCATATTTACTTAATACCAGCAATGCACATTGGGTCGTCCCTTTCACATTTTTACTCTAGATCTCAAAGGAGTACCTGATATAATTCTTTGATTCTTTTTTCTTTTTCTTTTGATAAGTGAGGTTTATCAGCACTTAGTACATTCAGCAGTTTTACTAGAATCAGAACTTAAACAGATGAGTAGCATTATTCTAATTTGTGACTTAGTAATAAGATATACAAAGTAAACTTAACTAAGCTCAGTTATCAGAATTTGCTTGTGTCATAAGATTTCCACAGAAATAATTACTTCTTTCATGGGATCATTTGTTTATTGAAGACTAGTAGGTCAGTATCTAGCACAGTTATCCTCATGGGATAGAATAGTTACTGAAACAGACATATCACTTATCAGAGTTTAGAAACATATATCAGACAACAGTCAGTACTTAAAGACATTTATCAATTAATGCACAGAATATACAAAGAGATTAATTCTGTAAATACTGATCATAAAGTCTGATAACATAGAACAAGTTTAAGCAGATTTAGAGAAAGAACCTGAAATCATTCCAAGTTCATTTACCAATTTTGAAAAGGTAGCTTCACACAGTGGTTTTGTGAAGATATCTGCTACTTGTTGATACTTGACGAATCAGAATTTGAAGAGCCAGATGTATGTTCTGATGCTTCTTGAGATGTGATAATATCTTGAGTATGCTCCCCCTGCATTGGTGCATCTTCCTTTGACGTAGTCACCACAGTTTCAATAACATCAGAGTTTAATCCATCAGAATTTACAGTATCAGGACTTAGACTGTCAGGACTTGAGGTATCAGAATATGAATCTTCATTTTCAAATCTCAGCTGATCATGATCAATGCAATCTTCAAGTCCAGTGATCTTCTTATCATCAAAAGAGACATTGATAGATTCCATGACCACTTTTGTTCTCAAATTATAGACTCTGAAGGCTTTTGTAGAAAGTGGATATCCTACAAAGATTCCCTCATCAGCTTTTAGATCAAACTTGGATAGCTGTTCAGGATGAGTCTTGAGAACAAAACACTTACATCCAAATACATGAAAGTATTTGAGATTTGGCTTCTTGTTCTTCACCATCTCATATGGTGTTTTTCCATGCTTGTTAATGAGTGTTGCATTTTGAGTAAAACAAGCAGTCTGCACAGCTTCAGCCCAGAAATAGGTTGGAAGCTTTGCTTCTTCAAGCATTGTTCGTGTAGCTTCAATTAGAGTTCTATTCTTCCTTTCAACAACTCCATTTTGCTGTGGAGTTGCAGGAGCAGAAAATTCCTGCTTTATTCCATGATTTTTGCAGAACTCCTCCATTATCAAATTCTTGAATTCAGTGCCATTATCACTCCTTAAAATTTTCACAGAATCTTTGATCAATTTATCCAGATGTTTGACATGATCAATGAGGATAGATGCAGTTTCATTTTTTGTGTGCAAGAAATACACCCATGTGTATCTGGTAAACTCATCTACTATGACCAACGCATATTTCTTCTTTGCAATAGACATGACATTCACTGGACCAAATAGATCAACATGAAGTAGATAATAAGGCTCAAGAATTGATGATTCAGTTTTGCTCTTGAACGAAGATTTTCTTTGTTTAGCCTTCTGACATGAGTCACAAAGACCATCAGGAACAAACACTGATTTTGGCAGTCCTCTCACAAGATCTTTCTTGATCAGTTCATTTATCTTGTTGAAGTTTAAATGAGAGAGTTTCTTGTGCCAATTCCAGCTTTCTTCAGTTGAGGCTCTACTCACTAAACAGATTGCAGAACCATCAGAACTTGTTGAAAGCTTAGCTTCATAAATGTTACCACGCCTGAATCCCTTCAGAACAATTTTTCCTTTAGATTTACTAACTATTTCACAATGTTCTGCAAAGAAATCAACATGATAACCTCTGTCACAGATTTGACTTATACTCAGTAAGTTGTGTTTAAGTCCTGAGACCAGAGCTACATCTTTAATAATGACATTCCCAAGATTGATATTGCCATATCCCAAAGTTTTTCCAATGTTGCCATCTCCATAAGAAACACTTGGGCCAGCTTTCTCCACAAAGTCTGATAGCAGGGCCTTATTTCCAGTCATGTGTCCTGAACATCCACTGTCCAGAACTAAAATATTTTTCCTGTTGCCCTGCAATCAAAAAGACCACTAATTATTAGTTTTAAGGACCCAGACTTGCTTGGATCCTTTGGCCTTTTTAGGTTTGTTAACATTTGCAGCGGATTTAGCATCAGAGTTTATGTTAACAGTTTTCTTATCAGAACTTATACTAGAAGGAACAACAGAAACTTTCTTTAAAGAAGGTTTTATTTGATAATAATCATAGTACAAACTATGATATTCCTTACAAGTATAAATGGAATGCCATAAACTACCACAATGAAAACAAGGATTTTGTGGTTTGTATCTAACAGACTGACTCTTAACTCCTGACTTTGTAGATAAGGAGTTAATATTCTTATTCTTCCTGCAAAAAGAAGCCAGATGGTTAGAACTTCCACAGTTATAACATGCTTTCCTAGGAGCATCAGGAACAGATTTATAGTTATTGCTTTTATTCACACCTTCCTTTCCATTCCTGTTTTTCCTAGGTGATTTTACCTTGTTTGCATTCTTAACATCTTTCAGCTTATGCTTAAGCTGCTTCTTTGTCATTAAGCCTATGTTAACTTCAGCTGTCTTTTCCTGTTTTAGTTTGTCAGAAGCTAATTCCTTTTTAACTTCTGATTTCTCATTTTCAGATTTTTCAGTTACAAACTTAACAGGTTTTAACTTCGGCTTTTGCTTATCAACAGGCTTAATTACTTCAGTTCCTTTTTCATTATTTTCTCCATAACCTAAGCCCTCTTTCCAGTTTCCACTGCTTAGTAAATTTTGAGTTGTTTTGCCAGAGTTAGTCCAAGTTCTGATAATCTCTCTCTCCTTTTCTAACTCAGTTTTTAGAGATTCATTCATTTTTAGCACTTCATCCCTAACATAAAAAGCATCATCTCTATCCTTCTGAGTTTGATGAAACATGACTAACTCTTTTTCTAAGAAATTATTTCTTTTCTTAAAAGCAAGATTTTCAGAAGTTAATCTTTCACATGTTAAAGTTTGATCTCTATAACTAACAAACATGGTTTTAAGATATCTTCTCAACTCATTAATATCATCAGTATGAAAAGCATAAGTAGTCTGAGGTACCTTTGTTTCAGCAGCTTCAGAACTGCTCTCAGAACTTGATTTATCAGCATTTGCCATCAATGCATAGTTCTCCTCACTTTCAGAGTCTGAGGTGTCTGTCCAGCTTTTCTGCTTTGTGATAAGAGCTTTGCCTTTGTCATTCTTGGTCTTCTTGCAATCAGGAGATATGTGGCCTTTCTCACCACAATTATAACATTTAACATTAGCGTAATCTCCTCTGTCAGACTTTCCTCCTTTTCCTTCAGATCTTCTGAAATTCTTCTTATCAGAACTTATGCCTTTCCTGGAAAACTTCTTTCCCTTCCTGAACTTCCTGTATGCAATCTTTGTGATTCCTTTCACCATGAGAGCACACAGCTTCATCATCTCCTCATCAGCATCAGTTTCAGGCAAGCTTTCAGAATCTGAGTCATCATCACTCTCAGAACTTGATGACTCAGTATCAGACTTTATGATAAGAGCTTTACCCTTGTCTTTCTTTGAGGAAGATGGTTTGGGGGATTCCTCTTCAGCCTTGAGAGCAACTGTTCTTGACTTTCCTCCTTTCCTCTTGCTTCTTTGTTCCATCTCAAGTTCATGAGTCTTGAGCATTCCATAGATTTCATCAAGAGTTGTTTCATCAAGATTGTAGTTGTCTCTTATTGTTGTTGCCTTCAAATCCCAACATTCAGGAAGAGCTAACAGGAATTTGAGGTTTGTATCTTCAAGATCATACTCCTTATTTACTAATGACAAGTCATTCAAGAGTTTGACAAATCTTTCATACACATCAGTCAATGACTCATTAGTCCTAGAGTCAAAGTGTTCATACTCTTGAGTGAGTATTGTTTTCCTGTTCTTCTTAACTGTTTCAGTTCCTTGACACCTTGTCTCCAGTGCATCCCATATCTCCTTAGCAGTCTTGCAGTTGATTACCCTGTTTGACATTACATTATCAATGGCACTATGCAATAAGTGACGTACCTTGGCATCCTTAGCAATAGATGCTATATCTTCAGCAGTGTAATCATTCTTTTCCTTTGGTACGGTCATTGCTGCTTCACCTGGAACTACAACAGCGAGCTTGGTAGGTTTGTGAGGCCCTTCCCTGATTCTATCAAGGTATTCTGGATCTGTTGCTTCCAGAAACATGGTCATCCTTACCTTCCATATGGGATATTCAGATGGTCTCAATATGGGAACTCTGATAGTCTCATATCGACTCTGGGTTGATGTCTTTGATGATTCCTCAGTTTTGGTAGGCTTAGTTGGAGTTTCTGTGTCAGACATGATTGTGTTTGGATCTTTAACTATATGTGTGTTAACAGATAGCTCTGATACCACTTGTTAGGTCACACTTTCACTGTAGAGGGGGTGAATACAGTGTTTATTACAATCAAATCAAACTTCAAGAACTTATGTAACAGAAAACAAACTTTATTAAAACAATAAACTCTGTTACAATCTGGAACTGTTATCTCTCAGTGATGAACAAAATATCACGAGAGCTTCTAGAGTTATAATAAATAATATTCTCGATAATGATAACACTTCTAGTGTAAACTCTATTTCTGTGTTTATATACTACACAGTTACAAGATATTCGCTAATTGATATGGAATATAATTCTGCTTCCTAAAATATATCAATCAGATATCTTCTATTCCAAGTATTCCATTCTTCACGGAATTCCTTCTTCATGCATATCTCTTCTTATGTTTATCTTGATCTTCTTAACTTTAATCAGCTACTGTCCTTATCTGATCGTCCTTCAGCACTTAAGTTCTGATATCTATCTCCTGATAACATAAGTACTGATATCCCTTAAGTTCTGACTTCCAGTATAAGTACTGATCAGTTAAGTACTGATTTGTTCTGTTCAAATAAGATCTGAAATCTAAACATAAAACATATTAGCCATGACATTATCAAATATATCTAACAACTTTTTGCATGTCCCACTCTTTGATGTTTGAACAGAAAAAATCACAGACCTTGTCACTCATAATATTGTTGTATGCTGGTCTTCAACTCTAAATTCACTTTTCCCTCGAAACCACGGATCTTTAAAAGTTTTTATCTCTTTCTCATCACCTAAGACCCATATGTACTTTTTACACAACTCTCATATGCTTCCCACAAACCAATCCAAATAAAACTTGAACAATTCCCTTTCTTTACTTGTAAAACATTGCTATCTTTAAAGTAATTGACTTTGAAGATTCTAGCAACCAAGGAATTGGGATTACTTGCAAAACTCCATACATGCATACCCGGAAGCACAAGGTTAAATTCATGAAGAGAGCGAAATCCTAGACCCCCACTTTGTTTAACCGTGCACATCCTCCTAAGCTAGCCACTTAATTCCTTTCCTATTATTATTATTGGAAGTCCACCAATAATTATTCATGATTCTTTATATCTCTTTATAGAGTGACTTAGGAGGAAGGAAACATGACATAAAACAAGAGGGTATGGATTGTGCCATATTTTTAAATAGTATTTTCTTACCTGCTTTATAGAGTAGTTTGTTGCACCATCCTTGAATATATATACTTCCATATTCTCTCCTTCAGGAAGTTAAACACCCATTTTTTTTATTTTCCATCTAAAGATGGCAGCCCCAGATAAAAACTATCGCAAAGATCATTATTAACAGCAAGAATCTCCTTGATCTCATGTTGCTTGTCACTTCCTACATTTGCACTAAAAAAGATACTTGATTTTTGATGGTTCACTGCTTGCCCCGATAATCTCTCATATAAATTCAGTAGTTCTTTAACACTATGTGCTTCCCATGGACTAGCCTTAAAAAATAGAAAGCTATCATCGGTGAATAAAAAATGATAACAGGTGCTGTCGAATTTAATTTCCAACCATGGATAACACCATTAGTAGCAGCAGTTCGAATTAAATGGGATAATCCTTCCACATATAACAATAACAAATTCGGAGATAAGGGGTCGTCCCGGAGAAACTGGTCCAACTAACGTGTCGTTAAAGCATATCATGTACTGAACCGTTTTGACACATAACAACATCAACTTGATCCATTTTTTAGCAAAACACATGACCTCCATTCCGTGTCTTCAATAATTCCAGGCAACTCGATCATAAGGTTTGCTTATGTCTGGTTTCAATGCCACATCGCCTTCTTGACCTGTATTCTTCCTTTCCATATAATGTATGAGCTCGAAAGCTATTAAAACATTATCAGTGATGCTCCTATCAGGTACGAAAATAGAATGATTATCTGAAATTGTAACATTGAGGATATATTTGAGTCTGTTTGTTAGGACTTTCGTAAGAATTCTGTAAAGCACGTTACAAAATGCAATAGGAAGGGTATATGTCATTCTTTCCACATTGTCCTTCTTTGGGATGAGAACTAAGATCATCTTATTTTATTCTCATAGAAAAGAGCATTCTTTAAGCCATCTTTTACAACTGTCAAAAATCTCTCTACCAAGCAAACCCCAAAAATGTTGATAAAACACCCTTGAAATAGTCAACTGCCATCTCACTCATATCCTCATGATAGTCAATAATTTCTCCATCCTCATTTTTCAAAAAAATAATATGATTAAATTTATTTATTGTTGATACTTGTGCATGAAAGAACTTCGAATTTACATTTCCCTCAGTGATCCAAAAGGATTTTGCTCTTTGTTACCAATAAGTTTCCTACTACTTCATTAAATCATCAAGGCGATCTTTCTCGTCAAAGTAGTTTTTAATCCCAACATCATCATTCCTGTTCACCAGAATACTTAACATCTCTTTTTGTTTTTTGATTTTGTCCTTAAACTTATGAAAAAAATTCCTCCCCCATTTGGTCATAAAAGTTGACACTGAAATCAGTTTAGTACATAAATGCGAGGTGGGAATGTTACCCCAAAAAACCAACATCTCATTATGAAAAGTAGGTTCCTTCAACCAGACATTCTCGAATCTGAACCTAAATTACTTTCTAAAACACGAAATATCAAACAATTCTACAGATATGGGATCATGGTCTGAGCATATTATGTGTAAAAGAGATAACTTACACATCGGAATTTCATACCACCAATCATTAGTAGTGAATGCCATGTCCAATCTCTCCCTCACCAATTGAGAGAGCCCTTACTCTTCTCCCAAGTATACTCCCTTCTGTAAGGTCCACCTATGTAAGCATACAATCCTCTATTGCTGACCGAAAGCCATAAAAAAGACTCTGAGGATGTGGATTTTTACCCATCTTATTTGAAGCATACAATAAGTCTTTAAAATCTCCAAAAATATACCACGACAATGAATCATTTTGTGCAAGCTGGCGAAGAAAATCCCAAGCTTCCTGTCTATGACCTCTCTCCGGGAAACCATAGTAGCAGGTGAGTCTCCATACTGGAGTATTTTTTCTATAATATACAAGTTTATGTGATTAGCTGATGAGTTCACCACCTTACAGTTGATACTGTCTTTCCAAAACACAGCCAAACCCCCACTCCACCCTACCTTTTCCACCACGGAATAATTAAAAAAAACCAAGTTTCTTATTTATCAGCAATAACACTACCTGTAACAAGAGTTTCAGATAAATAAATATGAGACTATACTAAGTCTCCAAGAATTCGAACCGGATGAGGATTTGTCAAGTCTCGATAGTTCCAGCTGATGAGTTTCATGACGAATGGCTAGCTTGCTCCGCAATCTTAGCCAAATCTGATTGTGTGGTTGCTGAAGAATCCATTCCAGAAAATATAGTCCCCCTGTTGTGAAGTAGAAATAGCACTGAACTCCAACATTTTTGTAATAACCCCAATTTTTGGAATTTTTGAAACTCTTATGAATAGTGATTTTGGTGATTTTGCTGAATAAGAAAACTTTTAATGCCACACTTTGTAGGGGTTCTTTTATTGTTATTCTGAGATCTTATTAGTACTCTATATAATATATAAGTGTATGAAAAGATCGTCAGAATCCAAATTCGAACACTTTGATTTTTCCCGAAAATCCACCAGATACCGAAAGAATTGAGTATAAGGTAACAGGATAAAAAGGATTTAAATTCAAGGATTATAAGAGAGGATCATAAAAGGAATATAATGTATTAAGAAAGGTTAAGGGGACCCAAGTAATAAGATCCTGGGCATGATCCCTCAAACGATAAACGAAAACAAAAGTTAAGCGAACCGTATAACAGATCAGCGATCATTAGCCAAGTAATTAGGAGTTAATCAAAGAGGTTAGTGGATGAGGATGTCATCACACCAATAAGAGAAGGACAAGTGTAACAAGATGACATAGAAGGATGACATAAGCATGACCAAAAAGGGATGGAATTGTTGGTTGATTTTAAGCCATTCATTTTTTACCATGGTTAAAAGGTAATTAATCAAAACAAAAGGAAACAACCAAGCAAAATAAATCAAAAACACAAAACACAAAGTTGACCTTCATTTCCAACAAGAAGCTCTCGGCCTTTGTCCATTTCAAAGGAAGAAAAAATTCAAATTCAAGTTCCAACCCTTGTTAATTAGGGAGGTAATTATCTAAGGTTCCTTGTACATATATATAGATATCCTATGAATCTAAGCTTCAAATTCCTTCACAATCTCTTCCAATAATTCATGGAAGAAGAGAGTGAATAGTGTTTTTCAAGAACTTGAAATATTGATCTTGTGTTTTTGTTTAGATAAAGCTTTAGTTAGGATTTTCCAAGGTTGTTTCAAGCTCATTAGTTACTCCTACTCACAAGGAAGGTATAATCTCTTAACCTATCATTGTTATTGAATGTTAAGAGCTTATTATGAGTAGTATAGTTCATGAGAGGCATGATTATTGAATATTTAGAGATTGTTTAGTTTTGTAATGTTTTTGGAGTTGTAAATCTTGATGATTAGTTAATAAACTTAAGAAAGCTCTTAGTTCATGATTGAGAAGTAGTATAAATTGGATATATTGAGTTGTTGGGGCTTTTGTAGTAAAGAATGGATGAAGTTTGGTTGTAGTGGTGATTTTGGGTTGAATTGTGAATTGATTGGAATGGTTTAAATTTGGTAATCGCGTAAACATAGCCGTCGTAATGCCCGATTTACTTTAGACTGTTTTTGTTCTTAACAATCAGGACCCGAGGACTCACTGTTATGTTTTGACCATTGCCATGATTAGATAGTTCATGTTACGAGCTTCGTTTTGATATGTGGTTCGCTTGAATCCGATGTACGGTTTAGGAGGAACGACCGTTTTAAGTAACGTTGTTTCGCGACCGAACCATTACCCCTCGCCTTACTTTGAAACCTTGGTTAAGGCCCTTAAATGACTAATTGGAGTATAAAACAATTATGTAAATTGAATTAGGAAGTTGGGAGGGTACTCGCGAAAGAATCGCCTTAAAACTCTTAATGGTTAATTTATTAAAAATGGTGGAGCCGAGGGTACTCGAGCGACTTAAGTGAATCGTTAAGCGCAAAAGCGAACGTTAGGGTCTAATTGGTTAAAGTATAGATTCTTAAGCGACTTTGGTTTAATTCCAACTTATATGTTGTTTATAGGTTACCAGACTCGTCCCAAGCCTTTTATCACCCCCTGTCGCTCAGGCAAGTTTTCTACCCGTTATACTGTTGTTGTGATGTATATATGTATTTGCATTATCTTGTGATAGATGCATGATGGTTATTAGTAAATCTTGCGATATATTGGAGCATGTGATATGGTATATATGCATGTCTGTTTCGTAATATTAATATCTAATTGTTGATTCAATTGCTTATAAGTTGCATAATACCTATGCTAGAGATAAGCAGTAGTTGCGTATACCCTTAGTATAGGGGACCCAAAGGTGAACATTTTCTAAACCGGGAGTCGATGTTCCCGAGTATAATATATATATATATATTAATATATATATATATTGATATAGTTTTCAAAACTATTAATCGAATAAGGTTTATTTGATAACTTTATTTTATTTAATAAATATTATTTTGAATATCCATTCGAGGACTTATGACTCCGCTTACTTTATTTAATGAATATTATTTTTGAATATTCATTCGAGGACTTATGACTCCGTTTATTTTATTTAATGAATATTATTTTTGAATATTCATTCGAGGACTTATGACTCTGTTTATTTTATTTAATGAATATTATTTTGAATATTCATTCGAGGGCTTATGACTCCGCTTATTTTGTTAAATAATATTCTTTATTTTATTAAAGAATAATATTTCGATAATCAAACTTATTTTCGATTATTCAAATAAAGATCGTACTTTCGTATAAGTATATCTTTGGTTATTTATTATTCATTTCAAGTATGAGTTTTTAAAACTTCTACCTCAATTATTTTTATAAGGATTATCCTTATGGGAATATTATTTAAATAATAATATTCAGATATTTTCTAACATATCGGGACTGATTTATTTTATTAAATCAGCATTACTCCAAACATTCTTAAAAATGTTTTCGAGTCTTCAAAATGATTTTAAAAGTTAGAGCGGATCCCAAAACTCATTTTTATATTTAAGATCTTCCTTTCAAAAGGGGATTTAAATACTCGCTCAAAACCTGAGGGATCCGGCTCTGTGGTGTATTTTATATTCACAACAAGGTTGTTGTTTTGATAAATGAATTGATTACTTACCCAACATTCGGGAAGTAAGTCCATCTATTGAGTCGGCATAAGCAACATGGGCTCAGTGGGCGTCCATGAAAGTGTAAGTGGCTCAGTGGGAGTCCATCAAATGCGTAAGTGGCTGAGTGGCAGTCCAGCATAAGGTCCTATTGCGGCCAGGGTGATGACCAGTGGGGAATTCGTCCATCTACTAGTAGAAAAGGTTACTTATTGGTATCTTTGCCTGATCAACAAGATATCAGGTTTATGCCAAGGTTTTCTCCTTTCCGAAATTCATTGGATATTGCAACTCTGTTTATAATTTTCATAACAGAGGTTTTCAAGGAGTGTATGAAATGTATATATATATATAGGTGTATATATATATATATATCAGGACTTAATGAAGTATCTCGTAACTTCATTTCTTTCAAATGATATTTCAAAGATTGAATCTATTCAAGTGTTATCTTGTAGTCTCATCAGTGTGATGAACTTTTGAAACTGATTATAACTTGAACGGTGGTAGTTCAAGTAGTATTTGGAAAAGATATAAGTATAATGGAGTATCTTGTAACTTCATCTTTTAAACTTATATCTAGTAAATGATTATCTTATACATGTCAAAGATTTTCAGAAAAACGTTGAGACAAGGTTAGATATATGAGATCACCTTGCAACGATATTTTTATACAGTTATAAACTGGAACTCTGTGTATATTATACATGTCAGAGGATTTCAAAGATTGTGAAAAGTATATATGTATATATATACTGAATATTTTGCGACTTGGTCACGTTAAGATAACAAACTTGGTTCATTTCTTTTTGACCAAGACTTTCATGAGTACTATGAGAATGCTCATATATTGTTAATTATTATACATATTATTTCGGTGGGCTTGTTGCTCACCCTTGCTTTCTTCTCTCATCACACAATAACAAATAGACAAGATGAACAGGATCAAGCTCCCAATTCGTGAGCGGTTAGGAAACGTTCCGCAGTTTCCTGTAGGCGTTGATGTCGTTGTAGCTGAGGTAGGAGCTACCAGTAGGCTAGGCTTTCAACTTTTGTTGTGCCAGACTTATGTATATTTATGAATTGTAATAATGACAAAGAATATGTAAATTATTCAGAAACCCTTTTTATGGTGAAATGGTTTATAATTGTGGAATAAAATGACTTGTGTTATTTTTGGTATTCATCTCTGAGACTATAACTTGTGGTGTGTGTGTATATTGTGGGTTCACAGTACGCAGTAGTTGGTTGACTGTTAAGATTAAGTATTGATAAGGGAAATGGAACTCGTGACAACCCAAATCCCCGACCCCGGATTAGGGGGTGTTACAGAAATGGTATCAGAGCCAAGCGTTATAAACCTCAGAGATGATGTGATGTTAAAATAATAAGTTCACTAAGATAATAAGAACTCTTTCCAAGTTCATGGTCGGACTACCTAACGTAGTACTGATAGTTAAAACCCTTATGGGAACCCTTATAAATATCGTGATAGAAGCGTAGCTCGTTATCGTATATGGTAGCGGGACTCTGAACCCTGAGGTTGAGGACCAACAACGCAATGATGTTTTATTAGTTATTGGAGATCAGATTGTGGATCCGATAGAGTGTCCTAACGCAGGACCGGATGATATACATATTGAGGATGTTGTCCTAGAAGGGATTATTGCTGAGAAGGATTCCGTGGAGGATCCTGACAAGAATGAATAAAGGACCACTGAGGAATTGATGACCATTGTTAGGGCGACTACCAGAGGTAGGAATGGCCGGTCACTACCGGAGGTTCGTTCAAGTTTATAAAGATAGTAGCCCCTTTAATGCGGCTTACTCGTAAGACTAAGAAGTTCGAATGGACAGAGAAATGCGAGAACAGCTTTTAAGAACTAAAGAAAAGGTTAGTGACGGCCCCTATGTTGGCGTTGCTGGATGGAAAAAGGAGATTTCGTGATGTGTAGTGATGCTTCGCATAAGGAATTAGGGTGCTTCTTATACAACACAGCAAGGTAATCGCGTACGCGTCAAGACAATTAAGGGAATATAAAATTCGATATCCCCACCCATGAGCTTGGGCTCGTGGCAATAGTTTTGCCCTAAAGATTGGAGGCACTACTTGTATGGAGAAAAGTGCGAGATTTACATAAACCATAAGTTCTCTAGTACATTTTCACACAGAAAGAGCTCAACATGTGCCAGAGTAGGTGTTAGAGCTAATCAAGGATTACGATTATGAGATTTTTTTATCATCCAGGGAAAGCCAAAATGGTGGCTAATGCCCTTAGTATAAAAGAGAGACTCAAGATGAAAATGTCTTTGGGAGAGTTGATAAGAGATTTTGAGAAAATGGAAATAGAAGTGAAGGTAACCGGAGCCGGTACCGAAAAGCTGTTTGAGATTGCAATACAGCCCGAATTATTGGAGAAGATCATATTGTGCCAAGAAAAAAAAGTGATGAATAGAGGCAGAGAACCAATGACCGGAGAAGAGATTAATACATAGAAAGATGATGAGGGAATAATAAGGTATCCCTACAGAATTTGGGTTCCAAATGTTCAAGAGCTTAAGGACTGGATCTTAGATGAAAGTCATAGTTCGAGGAATAAGATTTAGGGCAAACCTTGAATGTGATAGTCAGGGAGGACGCCATCAAGGTAGAAGGAACCCATAACATAATGAAGTGGAAAATGAGGATTTAAAACATGTAGGATGACCCCGATTATGGGGAGGATGAGAAAACATTTCATACTGAGAAAATAGAAGTCGAGCAAGATAGGGAGAACCAGGACGACACTCCTATGGGGCAATTCATGGACCTGCCTAAACAAAACTTATACTTTTATTCCCAACCACCACCTTGAGGAAACAATACGGTAGGAAATTCTTTCATGACCTTTAAGTCGCTAAGTTCTCAGAGTTCCAAGGAACAGGTTGACCCAGTCGAGGTAAGAGCCTGGCTAAAGAAAATATAGAAATCATTTGAGATTCTAAATGATTGACGAATCACAAAAGACTGTTTTTGTCACTTACCCTCCTAAGAGAGAGGCCACCTATTGGTGAAAGGCCAAGAAAGGCACGGAGCCAGAGGTTATAATAAATTGATTAAAGTTCAGACAATTGTTTTCGGGAAAGTACTTCCCAAGGTTATGGAGGTAGTGTAAAAGCTTTAGAGCCAGAACAAAAGCGGACGAGTATGATGAATTATGAACCTAAGTTATAAAAGTTGTTAAGATTCGTTCTGAGGACATGAATCCAGAATGATGGGATGTTTGAAATCAATGTTTATGTTGTGTTGGTTCATGTAATGGTTGTAATAGAAATGAAAATAAAAGACTGAAAAGGGAAGGAGTATAAAGGGATATAAAGGAAATAGAGTTGAGAAGTGATAAGGGAGTTAGGTATGGGAAACCCTAAGAAACCCTTGCAATAAATATAGAGAAGTGTGTCATCATCATCGCGATGGTGACTGATCATAAGATAAATTCAAGGTTTGAAGGCGTAAGCGATACTTATAGTTAATTCCCTTGAAGTTGAGAGTATTCGATGAAACTTTGAGATAGATCGATGGATTAATAAGGAAACACGGATGGACTGAGGAGACAGGATAACAAGAATTTAGAAAAATGGGATGAAGGAAGTGACCTTCAAGAATGTGAAGTGTAAGACCGGTGGCTTGATACCCAGAAAGGGAGACGCCAGGTATGAAAGATATCCCAACATTGAGATGACTGTTGAGATAATAACAAAAGTAAATGAGGAATTATTAAGAAGAAGTTCACGTTGAACACGACCAATATCTTCCAGAACATCCCTGTTGTCATTACCAAATTAGGAAAGAAAGCGGGTAACCATTGTTATCTTTTGAAGGCCATATGGGCTGACATCAGTTTGAATAAGGATGCTATCGTGAAATCGGTATAGACTATCGAGGTGGGAATGATTGAATAAGATAATCTATCAAGGATATATGACTTGATTTATCCATGGAAGGATGCAAGTACCTTTTTAAAGGTGGAATTAAGGATATAACTTCGATAACTTGAGATGAACCCTAGGGGAATGCATAAAGGTTGGCATTTCACCCTTAATAGGGACATTATGAGTTTGGGTAGTATGGAATGAAGGACTAAAGTAACAACAACCTTTAAAGATTAGTAGAGAAATTTTTTAGAAGTAAATAGACAATGGTTCTAGTATTAGTAAATGATATTTTGATATGCCCTGTATCTAGGGAATACATGAGGAACGATTCAAGGATAACCTTAGAGGTTTTACAAGGAAAAAGGTAATATTCAAAGTTCTCAAGAATAGAAACTTTGATAAAGGAAATGTGACGTAATTATAATAATGCCAGGTGGGGTATATGTTGAACCATAAGAAAGTATAGATTGACCCAATAAGGGTCGAGATTGGTGAAATCAAGAAGGACCCAAAATAAGAGACGTCCTAAGTATGATCAAGAGTCAATCGGGACAATGTTAACCTCTAAAAGAACGAGGCAATAACTTATGGAAAAATGGTGATATTTTTTTTTCTCACCAAAGTGTAAGGAAGAGAGTTTTCGCATAAGCAGTGATTGGAAATGAGGTAGAAAATTTAGTTGGAGA
Organism: Apium graveolens; assembly: GCF_009905375.1. Taxonomy (NCBI): domain Eukaryota; kingdom Viridiplantae; phylum Streptophyta; class Magnoliopsida; order Apiales; family Apiaceae; genus Apium; species Apium graveolens. Next base: position 128,257,373 of record NC_133656.1, on the reverse strand, counting down.
TCATTCAAAAGACATTGATTATAAGGAACTATTACTATAAGGAAAGGCCAATGAGGTGGCCGACACTCTAAGTGTAAGAGAGCAATCATAGGCGCTCGTGCCAGAGGAATACAGTAATGAGGGTTAAAGCCGTGAAGGTTGTATTATGGTGTGGAAGATTGACATTCCTTCTGATGATTGTGCGATACTCAACCGTGATAGTAGTTTGGTAAAGATTAATTTATGTGATCGCCGTGAGCGGGCTATCTATCTTATAAGGTCATATCTTGAGATAAGCCAGGACCATATTTCAAAAGGACTAAACGAACCTTTGAGTTAAGTCTTCTATCGAAGGCATATGATTAAGAATGGTATTAACCTGCTATCGTTGCTTTGATTGAAACTCTTCTGCAATTTAATCTGCTTCATGTCATGTATGTACATCAGGATCTAGAGTGTTCTTCATGAATCATGAATGGTAATATGTTACCTCCTCAGAAGAATCTGATACGGCAGGTATGGACTCCGTATGGTTAGCTATTAAGACTTCATGGAAAATGAATGACTACAATAGGTCAACGGTGGACCATAGTAATGCAGGAATGATTCTACGAGTAATGAGCCGATTACTTACAACCGTGAGAGTTGTATTGGAATGGATGTTGAGATTGAGTACCACTAATCGGGTCGTGGTGGTGTATAAGTCATCACTGATAGACTAATTAAGTAGATTATCTACCTATTGAATACTTATTCCTTCTTATCAATAGAGAGTCGTATTACTATACGAGGAAGGTTACGGTGTAGCAATGGATTCTAGTAACGATGATGTCTAGAATGAAATCCCAGATTCGATTTTCGATGTCGAGGGAGTTTCAAAGGTGATTGTTTATAAGCTCGAGCAAGAGCATGGGTCCATAGAATGATGGATGGAATAGCAAAAAAAAAATATTTAGGCATGTGAAATACGATGCTATAATACTTGATGCTGATATATATATGTATATGTTTTGTTTACCTATGACAAACCTCTATAATTCAGAGGTAGATTTTAAGCCAGATATTTTGTGACAGTATATTTTATATATATACAATTCTCTTCATTTCGTTCTTTTCTCTCCTTTTCATTTCATGTAAGCTGAGAAGAACAACCCTTCCAGAAGGGGCGGTATTGCTGAATGACTATCTATCTATGAGATAGAAGCCTAGTAGGATACCACGTGTTGTTTAATTGCTTGTCAAGTACTAAAGGCTGGCCACCTTCTGTACTAACTATGCAATAGGACAAGTGTTCACGATCATAGTGATCTCTCAATAAATTCTTTACTTCTATACGAAGGACCAAGCTTTCGAAGATGGAGACAGCTAGAGATGAAGTGGTACCAAGTATGGTGGTATTCGGAATGGAAACGCATTCGTGATACTAAGGTTAGCGCATTTATTAAAAGGTTATAAAACTCTAGTGAGTAAAGGTATATCTAGAATAGTATTCTGTACGGAAGATAGTAACGATTATGAACGGGAAAAAAGTGGGTATTGAGAAGCAAAAGCTATAATGCTAGAAGCTATGATGAGAGTCTGTGAAATAGACTTGAAAGAATTTGGAATAATCACTTAACGCGGATTGAGTTTTCTTACGATAATAGATCATATGTCAGTATCGAGATATCACCTTATGAGATGCTTGAGGGAAGACAATGTCGATCTCCCATATGTTAGGATGAAGTTGTGGAGTGCAAGATGCTCGGACCCGTAGTAGTCCAAGGGACAAGGGATATAATAGATCTAATCAGAGGACGGCTGGTAGTAGCCCAAGATGGACATAAGAAGTATGTTGATTTGACACGAAAGGACAAAGAATAAGAAGTAGGGGACCTAGTGTTGTTATAGGTATTCCCTTGGAAAGGATGGATGAGGTTCGGAAAGAAAGGAAAGCTAAGCCCACGAATTGTTGGACCCTTGGATATATTAAGACGTATTGGGAAGTTAGCATATGAGCTAGCCCTACCCCTGAACATGTAGCAAGTTCATAACGTGTTCCACGTATCAATGTTAAGGGAGTGTAATCCGGATGCCATACAAATAGGGGCGTATGAGCGCATAGACATGCAACCAGATGTAACCTATATAGAGCAACCAGGAAGGGTTATAGATCGAAAAGGAACAAGTGCTTTGGAGAAGGGTTATCAAACTAGTTAGAGTTTGATGGTGGAACAACAATGTGGGAAAATTTACTTGAGATTTAGAAAGTGCAATGCTAAGAGAGCATCCCTATTCATTTTCTATCCGATTCCGGGACGGAATCCTTTTAAGGAGGGGAGACTGTAATAACCCCAATTTTTGGAATTTTTGAAACCCTTATGAATAGTGATTTTGGTGATTTTGCTGAATAAGAAAACTTTTCATGCCACACTTTGTAGGGGTTCTTTTATTGTTATTCTGAGATCTTATTAGTACTCTATATGGTATATAAGTGTATGAAAAGATCGTCAGAATCCAAATTCGAACACTTCGATTTTTCCCGAAAATCCACCAGATACCGAAAGAATTGAGTATAAGGTAACAGGATAAAAAGGATTTAAATTCAAGGATTATAAGCGAGGATCATAAAAGGAATATAATGTATTGAGAAAGGTTAAGGGGACCCAAGTAATAAGATCCCGGGTATGATCCCTCAAACGATAAACGAAAACGAAAGTTAAGCGAACCGTATAACAGATCAGCGATCATTAGCCAAGTAATTAGGAGTTAATCAAAGAGGTTAGTGGATGATGATGTCATCACACCAAAAAGAGAAGGACAAGTGTAACAAGATGACATAGAAGGATGACATAAACATGACCAAAAAGGGAAGGAATTGTTGGTTGATTTTAAGCCATTCATTTTTTACCATGGTTAAAAGGTAATTAATCAAAACAAAAGGAAACAACCAAGCAAAACAAATCAAAAACACAAAACACAAAGTTGACCTTCATTTCCAACAAGAAGCTCTCGGCCTTTGTCCATTTCAAAGGAAGAAAAAATTCAAATTCAAGTTCCAAGCCTTGTTAATTAGGGAGGTAATTATCTAAGCTTCCTTGTACATATATATAGATATCCTATGAATACAAGCTTCAAATTCCTTCACAATCTCTTCCAATAATTCATGGAAGAAGAGAGTGAATAGTGTTTTTCAAGAACTTGAAATTTTGATCTTGTGTTTTTGTTTAGATAAAGCTTTAGTAAGGATTTTCCAAGGTTGTTTCAAGCTCATTAGTTACTCCTACTCATAAGGAAGGTATAATCTCTTAACCTAGCATTGTTATTGAATGTTAAGAGCTTATTATGAGTAGTATAGTTCATGAGAGGCATGATTATTGAATATTTAGAGATTGGTTAGTTTTGTAATGTTTTTGGAGTTGTAAATCTCGATGATTAGTTAATTAACTTAAGAAAGCTCTTAGTTCATGATTGAGAAGTAGTATAAATTGGAAATATTGAGTTGTTGGGGCTTTTTTAGTAAAGAATGGATGAAGTTTGGTTGTAGTGGTGATTGTGGGTTGAATTGTGAATTGATTGGAATGGTTTAAATTTGGTAATCGCGTAAACATAGCCGTCATAATGCCCGATTTACTTTAGACTATTTTTGTTCTTAACAATCAGGACCCGAGGACTCACTGTTAGGTTTTGACCATTGCCATGATTAGATAGTCCATGTTACGAACTTCATTTTGATATGTGGTTCGCTTGAATCCGATGTACGGTTTAGGAGGAACGACCGTTTTAAGTAACGGCGTTTCGCGATCGAACCATTACCCCTCGCCTTACTTTGAAACCTTGGTTAAGGCCCTTAAATGACTAATTGGAGTATGAAACAATTATGTAAAGTGGATTAGGCAGTTGGAAGGGTACTCGTGAAAGAATCGCCTTAAAACTCTTAATGGTTAATTTATTAAAAATGGTGGAGCCGAGGGTACTCGAGCGACTTAAGTGAATCGTTAAGCGCAAAAGCGAACGTTAGGGTCTAATTGGTTAAAGTATAGATTCTTAAGCGACTTTGGTTTAATTCCAACTTATATGTTGTTTATAGGTTACCAGACTCGTCCCAAGCCTTTTATCACCCCCAGTCGCTCAGGCAAGTTTTCTACCCGTTATACTGTTGTTGTGATGTATATATGTATTTGCATTATCTTGTGATAGATGCATGATGGTTATTAGCAAATCTTGCGATATATTGGAGCATGTGATATGGTATATATGCATGTCTATTTCGTAATCTTAATATCTAATTGTTGATTCAATTGCTTATAAGTTGCATAATACCTATGCTAGAGATAAGCAGTAGTTGCGTATACCCTTAGTATAGGGGACCCAAAGGTGAACATTTTCTAAACCGGGAGTCGATGTTTCCGAGTATAATATATATATATATATATATATATATTAATATATATATATATTGATATAGTTTTCAAAACTATTAATCGAATAAGGTTTATTCGATAACTTTATTTTATTTAATGAATATTATTTTGAATATTCATTCGAGGACTTATGACTCCGCTTACTTTATTTAATGAATATTATTTTTGAATATTCATTCGAGGACTTATGACTCCGTTTATTTTATTTAATGAATATTATTTTTGAATATTCATTCGAGGACTTATGACTCCGTTTATTTTATTTAATGAATATTATTTTGAATATTCATTCGAGGGCTTATGACTCCGCTTATTTTGTTAAATAATATTCTTTATTTTATTAAAGAATAATGTTTCGATAATCAAACTTATTTTCAATTATTCAAATAAAGATCGTACTTTCGTATAAGTATATCTTTGGTTATTTATTATTCATTTCAAGTATGAGTTTTAAAACTTCTACCTCAATTATTTTTATAAGAATTATCCTTATGGGAATATTATTTAAATAATAATATTCAGATATTTTCTAACATATCGGGACTGATTTATTTTATTAAATCAGTATTACTCCAAACATTCTTAAAAATGTTTTCGAGTCTTCAAAATGATTTTAAAAGTTAGAGCGGATCCCAAAACTCATTTTTATATTTAAGATCTTCCTTTCAAAAGGGGATTTAAATACTCGCTCAAAACCTGAGGGATCCGGCTCTGTGGTGTATTTTATATTCGCAACAAGGTTGTTGTTTTGATAAATGAATTGATTACTTACCCAACGTTCGGGAAGTAAGTCCATCTATTGAGTCAGCATAAGCAACATGGGCTCAGTGGGCGTCCATGAAATTGTAAGTGGCTCAGTGGGAGTCCATCAAATGCGTAAGTGGCTGAGTGGTAGTCCAGCATAAGGTCCTATTACGGCCAGGGTGATGACCAGTGGGGAATTCGTCCATCTACTAGTAGAAAAGGTTACTTATTGGTATCTTTGCCTGATCAGCAAGATATCAGGTTTATGCCAAGGTTTTCTCCTTTCCAAAATTCATTGGATATTGCAACTCTGTTTATAATTTTCATAACAGAGGTTTTCAAGGAGTGTATGAAATGTATATATATATAGGTGTATATATATATATATCTTGACTTAATAAAGTATCTCGTAACTTCATTTCTTTCAAATGATATTTCAAAGATTGAATCTATTCAAGTCTTATCTTGTAATCTCATCAGTGTGATGAACTTTTGAAACTGATTATAACTTGAACGGTGGTAGTTCAAGTAGTATTTGGAAAAGATATAAGTATAATGGAGTATCTTGTAACTTCATCTTTTAAACTTATATCTAGTAAATGATTATCTTATGCATGTCAAAGATTTTCAGAAAAACGTTGAGACAAGGTTAGATATATGAGATCACCTTGCAACGATATTTTTATACAGTTATAAACTGGAACTCTGTGTATATTACACATGTCAGAGGATTTCAAAGATTGTGAAAAGTATATATGTATATATATACTGAATATTTTGTGACTTGGTCGCGTTAAGATAACAAACTTGGTTCATTTCTTTTTGACCAAGACTTTCATGAGTACTATGAGAATGCTCATATATTGTTAATTGTTATACATATTATTTCGGTGGGCTTGTTGCTCACTCTTGCTTTCTTCTTTCATCATACAACAACAGATAGACAAGATGAACAAGATCAAGCTCCCAATTTGTGAGCGGTTAGGAAACGTTCCGCAGTTTCCTGTAGGCGTTGATGTCGTTGTAGCTGAGGTAGGAGCTACCAGTAGGCTAGGCTTTCAACTTTTGTTGTGCCAGACTTATGTATATTTATGAATTGTAATAATGGCAAAAAATATGTAAATTATTCAGAAACCCTTTTTATGGTGAAATGGTTTATAATTGTGGAATAAAATGACTTTTGTTATTTTTGGTATTCATCTATGAGACTATAACTTGTGGTGTGTGTGTGTGTGTATTGTGGGGTCACAGTACGCAGTAGTTGGTTGACTGTTAAGATTAAGTATTGATAAGGGAAATGGAACTCGTGACAACCCGAATCCCCGACCCCGGATTAGGGGGTGTTACAATTTTCAGGTACCTTTTAATATCCATCGTACATTTAGTTACATGCTCACTTCTCCTTCTTTTCATATCCTTAATATTAATCCAAATGTCCTCATCATTTTCAAGCCGATCAAGACTCTCAGTATTTGACAATACTCATGTAGACATAATTAGCACGCTTCTTTCACTATTTGAATTATTTTTGAAATTAAAGAATATCTCTCTATCCCTAAAATCACTCTTTCCAGCTAACTCTTTCCCCTTCCTTCCTGAATTATCTCCCGAAAAATCGTGGACCATTATTCTCTCTCCCAATTTTCGCCTCCCACTCCGCGTCATTCTCTTTCCTCAACCACTTGCTTCTCTCCTGGTCGGCGATCGCCAGGGTACTATCGGCGATCGTCAGGGTACTATCCTAAGCCAACTTCCCCATTCATTGGCTCATTCATCACCTCTTCTAACCTCCTGCAAAATCTATCAGTATGCGTAACTATCCTGCATGAGAAACAAAATTCCCCGAACCGTTCATACTTACATGTTACAATTAATTCCGTTTCAATCTTTCTGGTTACCTTCTTATTTATTTTCAGTGGTTTCCGGATATTAATCACAATCTTTAAGTGCATAATTCACGCCAGATGCTTGTATTATTCTTCTCATCATATTGAAGAAATTCTCCAAAAAAATTGTCAAGCTGTTTACCAACCGCCACTAACATGAAAATAGCTGGGAGATTGTGTATCTGGATCCATATTTTTAAGAACCAAAGTTGCACCTTCAATGGGTCAATTCGTACTGGAATAACATCCACAAGCAGCATAACATTATCAAATGCCCAAGGTCCTCCGTTTAAAACCATTGCCATGTCCTCTGTGTGATAAAATTGAAATAAGAATATGTTTTTCTCAAACTCCTTCATATTTATTTTCATGGTGGGTTTTCATACATCAGCCATCTTAGTTTTCATAACCCTTATGTTAATATTTTTCTCTGTAAGAAAGCGATCAAACAAACATAGTTAGTACCTGTTTACGTCATCTTCTACGTATGACTCAAAAACTAGTCATTCATTCTCTTCTTCCTCTCTACTCAAGCTCGCCATCTGATAATCTAAACTTTAATAACGTGCCATTTGATGCTCTCGCAGTACTGTATTTACTGATGAAGAGAAAAAAGACTCACACATTAGATGGAGATAAAATATGATTATTTGCAAACTTAATCTTGTATTAATCTTACATCTAATTCCAATAAAAAAAAGTATTCCGCATGTAATAAACAATCGAAAAATATATTACGATCGAATCTTATATTAAATTCAGGTATATCTAACTTAATCTTCAATACATCATGTTGTATAATCAGATATTCATATATATTAATGTTCACAATATCTCTCATTTTTTTGTAATTATGATAACTCCTTACTTTCGTTATATCAACTATTATTTTCATAATTCACGACAAGTTCAAATTCAAGTTCTTAACATATTAGTTCAACATTTACTTTATCAAATTTAGTTATTATTTTAAAAATAGAATTTCAAGTTTCACCATGTCACCGGAATCATTTTTGACTTTAAATTGATACTTTCAAATTCTCCCATGTTACTAGATACAAACCGAATATAAAAATATTCGGACAGTTAAACGCTATTTCAGTCAGTCAAATATGTAATTACTAGTATAAAAAATTATGCAATAAAGAGAATAAGTCTACAAATACACTATAAAATAAATTAATAAATTACAAACTAATTAAAGTTTATATGATTGCTGAATGCAGTAAATTTTTACTCCGTGTAGTAATCAGCAATTACAAGTTTGACCTTCACTTGTATTTTGTGCAAATGAATGTCTTCACTTGTATTCCGTGCAAATGAATGCATTTAACACATATATTAAGTGATTCTCTAAATGCAATAAATAATCAATTTAATAGTCAGGCTCTCTTCTTCACTTTTTCAAATAAAATGATTGAAGAAATTATTTTCCTCAGAAACGAATATACTTAATAAATTAACCGGTATTATCTTAAATTACTTTGTATGTCCTTCTTAAGTGGTGATCGTGTATGTATTAATTTTTAAGAGTCCTTAATTTTTTTTCCATTCAGAAAAACTTCAAATTTCTCCAATACTTTTTAATGTTTCATGGTTAATCATGTGAAATAAATTTAAAAAATCCTAACAAAATTTCAATTGATCCAAAAAAAATTTTACAATTACAATTTTTTTAAATGATCATTAAGTGAATAATAATTTTTTTGTTATAAAATAATATGACATATGTACATAATTTATTGATAATTAGACCATCTATGATCCAATTTCAAAATTATACTTTTACTAAAATGATATATACAAGAGTTTTTCTAGGTAAAACTTAATATGAAAATATTGGAGTTGAGTTTAACAATAATGTAAATTTTATATTATTTAGGCGTTAAAGTGTGATGAATTAGAAAATATCTTTGTTCTGAGTTCTCATTTAATAATAAAAAATAAACACAATTTAATGTTTACTCTTAAATAAATATTTTATAATTGAACCAAATTAAAAATATATATCATTGGAAAATATATATTTAATATACTTCAATAAATAATTTTTGGTTTTTGTAAATAATATAAGAGTGGTTAATCATTGGTAAAAAAATGGTTAATTTTATCATTAAAAATAAATATGATTAATTATACTTCAAAAAATTACGAGAAAAGCAAATAAATCGAAACACATAAAAGAAGTACCCCCTCCGTCCCTTTTTAGTTGTCACATTTCTATTTTTATCAGTAAATTTTGATTTACAAAAAAAATTACGAATAATATTTCTAATTATTTAATCAAAATATATTAAATACATGCAAAAATCAAAACGTCATATAAAAAACAAAAATGTTCAATTGGATTAAAGAATTTTATCTACCCAATATAGTTCAATCTTTTTTACATATTTTCTCTTTTTTGTAAGTATATATTTTTACTTTTTATAAATAATTTTTTCTATAATTTTATTTGGATTATAAACATAGTTTACTAAGTTTTATGACCTTACTTTTATATGTTCATTTTTTATTTTACAATAATTATTATTATTTGAATTAAGTATAAATATTTTTTTTAATTCAAGAATAGTATTTTCATATTTTTTCAAGTAATGATAGTATATTAAATTACATGTTAACAATTATTTTATTAAAAATATTAATTAATAAAACAATTTCGGTTAATAAATAGATGCAACTAATGTACACAAGATTTGTTCTCATGAAATTAATGTTTGCATGGTTAGATTTGAGGGACATAATAGTAATTGCTGATTATTGTATGAAGTAAATTTTTACTATATTTTTTACTGTATTTAGCATCACCCAAAGTTTATAATAATTTGATTAATGAACCTAAAGTTTATAAAAATAATATTTCTTTATAAATAATAAAGAAAATGGTTCCCGGTACACAATGAGTCATACCCCCTTCTGTTTCAAACACAAGCACCAAACAGACTCATAACTCGTCGGACTGAACGGTAGAAGCACGCCGGTGACGTCTCCGAATTCCGGCAGAATCTGTACAGGTGCGTCCTTTCTTCGTTCTTCTCCTTCCCTGATTATTAGTCGTTATTGTTTTCCGGGTCGGGTTCTAGGGTTTGTTTTCTGAATTAGGGGTTTTTAACCGGGTCGGGTCTACTTGTAATTAGGGCCTTATTTCAATTATTTTTAATTTCTGAATGTGCAATTCACGTTCTAGTTGTAATCTGCTTACTTTTATTTCATTATTAGATTATGTTGTTTTTTTAACACAGCTTGAATCCCCTTATTTATTCGATTGTATGATAACATTTTGCGTTCTCCCCTCGTGTTAAGGTTCGAAACTAGTATTATTAATCGGATTGTGGAACTATACTTGTTTTTTCGTATTTGTTTGTAGTTAATTATTAATGTTATATGTTTTTGTTGTTGGCATTTAGTTTGAATTGTATACATAGTTTCGGAACAGGTGGTAGGAATCTTACTAATTTAGTTTTTGGTTTCTGTAATAAATCAACACTTCGTGGATGTCTCTATTTGATATTTCTAATGTAATCTTTAACGGTTTCATATTATTTAAAAGTAAAAATAATTTGATGAGATTATAGTGGAATGGAAAGGTTTAGGTATTAATTTATTGAGACTTGTCTATTTGTAGTGCCGAAATGGGGGAAGTGAACTTTATGCAGAAAGATGATATAAGCTTGGAGACTACGAGGGCGAAATTTAACAGTGTTTTAAAAAGACATGGGGAGCTAGCTGAGCGTCTTTCCAGGGACTCTGACAGGACTGTTTTTGAGCGTTTGCAGAGGGAGTTTGAAGCTGCTTGTTACTCTAAAACTCGTGAAATTTGTTTAGATGCTGAAGAGTGGACTGATGGGTTATTAGCCACGATAAGAGAAAGGGTTCACATGGAGGTTGAGAGTAGGGCTGTACAATTGCCTGGGGATCCAAGATCATCACCGAGATCTCCTCTTGCTGAAAAGATCACCTACAAAGTTGGAACAAAGATGATTTGCTGTCTTGATGGAGCAAGAATCGGCATTCGTTATGAGGCATTGTTTGGTGGATATGTTCGTGAATATTACCATTGTGTGCTTGAAAGCAAATCATTTCTTCAGAAGATGACTGTCCTCGAACATACAGTTCCTTTTTTCCTGCCAATACGGGAAGCAGAAAATGAGTTTCTCTCTTCAAATGCGATAAAGTTTATAGATCATGTTGGTGAATTGTTGCAAGCTTATGTTGACCGAAGGGAGCAGGTCCGCCTTGTTAAGGAATTATATGGGAACCAACTCAGAGAACTTTATCACAGTCTTCCCTACGACATGGTGGAATTCATGCTAGATGATTGTGATTGCAAGATAACTGTCGGTCTGAGATACGCAAATCTGTTGGCTATACTACCCACTCGAGTAAGTGTACTAGCTTGGCCTGTGAAAAAATCTTCAAGTGCTGAAAATTTAAGAAAAGGGAACGGCGTAGCAGAAAACGAAGAGGTACCATTGAGGCTAATATACGCAGAAGATGCGTTGCGGACTATGAGTTTGCCTGAAGCATATGCTGAAATTGTGCTGAACCTCCCCGAAGAGCTTTCTGACCTAAATATTCAAAGGAACTAAATTCCTCAGAAAAGGATCAACAGATTAGCCAAAGATATTGATGGATGTTTGTTTGTCTAATAAAGGATTTTTAGAACAATTAGCAAACAGGGTGTAATGGAGTTATAAAGCAAGTAGTATTTCTGACTTTCTGCACAAGAAGTATATTATGCAACCGGTTCTCGAGTTTATCATATGTGGCTTTTAAATTATGTCAGCTTATGTGCATGTGTAGTTGTGATTGTAAATCATATATTTTTCTTATTTAAAACCACAAGAAAACTTTAAAAATATATTTGTGTCTCTGTTTTACTTTAAATTAGAATAGATGTTCTGTCAAAAAAAGTTAAAATAAATGTTAACAATATTAAACCTTTGTAAAAAAAGAAAACTTTTGAATATTATAAAATTTATGTTTAAATTGTGAAGTAAAATATTAGGTAAGAACTGTTCGATCAATGAATTATTTTATCTATTGAACAACTTTTTACAGTTTAACATGATAAGATTAGTGTATTTTTTAATCTATTCTTGTTAAACAAATTATCTTATACTATTCCTGAAATATCCATTTAATAATATACTTGATGGATGTTTTACTCACATTTTTTCTGATCTCCCTTGGAGCCTCCACCTTTACCAGGGTTAGAAGAGGAAAAGAAGAATAAAAAACCATTAAAAAAATACGAATGCCCTTCAATTTAAAATTTTAAGTATATGTTTTGATTGTATAAAGTGTAAATCACTAATAAAGGATAGATTAAAAATAATTCCTTACCGAGAATAACTTTTATAAATGATTGTGGACACATTATGACTAAATGACTCGAAAAGAACGATTTCCAAACAAGGAACAAGTACAAGAATTTGCTCTTCCTTGCCCTCCCAGGCTCTACAAGTGACAGCAGGCAATTAAAGTTATTTTTGGAATTGGTAATTCCTAAAAGAAGTAAAGATTCATGACACGAATATGACGATTACTGGTACTAAGGACTGTAGATGACACCTTGTATTTGTTCTAGAAGATTCATTCTTGCAGATTCATAAACAGGCCCGGGTAAAATAATAAGAAGACTTGCGAATTTACAAAATTGGACCCGTAATTTTTCTAATATAAATTTTAAAAAAATATATTCTGACAAATAAAATAAACTACCAAAATATGTAAACAAAAAATATATTTGAATAATTTAATTAAAATTAGAGGCTCTTCTCGCATATTAAGATTCTTGCTTATTTTGTAAAAAGGTCATTTAAAATACTTTAATCGTCCACTTTATCCAAAAAAATGCACTTTCAGTTGTCATTTAAACAAGTCCATTTTATATTTCTTATGATATTATAGTTCGTAAATATATTTAAGGTCTTAAAAATTTGGGGGCCTGTACTTCAAGGGTTCCTGTGCGGTGGCTGCCCCATAGAACCCTTCTTTGAATGTAGAACTCGAATAAGTTACTCGACAACATTTATCCAACTTTCAAAATAACAGGAAAAGTAATTAATGTCCACACAATCTTTCTTGAGGTATACCAAATACTCAGACAGACATGCTCAAACCCCCCACTCAATATCCACCAGGCTAAAACATTCCTAATAAAGTTATTTCCCTGGCGCCTTCTCATTATCTTTTGGCATTCCTTCATCTACATGTACAATCTCTGGGAAATTAGAGGATGGCGCGGTACTCGATCTACTATAGTAAATGGTTTTGACGATTCCATTTGCCCCTGTCAGTGTCACAATAGCATTTCTTATAGGCTTTGGTGGCCTAATTTTAACAATTAAGCGTCTGTCACGCGCCCTCTGAGAGGAGCCCTCACCACTGCCTTGTCCAAGTGAAAGTCTCGAAGGCATTTTTCAGCAAGAACACTTTATTAAACCTGAAAAACAAGAACACCATAAAAGGAACTAGCCATAGACAAAAACTAAATCCACTATCAGAACACATATCACATACTAAATTTAAAAGGGTGGTACTTATTTGCACGAGAGACTGAACTATCTAATTCAAAAACAAGTAGAAAAATTCACAAACAACATACACATGAAATACCTTAAACACATCTAGTAAACTGGGATTCACAAACTCTGTTCTAAAACATGCAAACATTGGAATGCCATGGGAACAAGAACAGATATATTGTACATGCCAAAGATGTGCATGTCCTGTGGAAAAATGTATATATTGTCTGCATATGAACAAGATTTGTACAAAATTCTTAAAGCTATCTGCATGTGAATAGAATTTCTTAAGATAAATTACAATAACATATACAGTAGATGTATGATGTCTTCCTCAAAGTAGTGATTGTAACATTTTTATAAAACACTAAAACAATATTGGTTTTGTACAACCATGCTTATTTCTTTACATGCAAGAATACAGGATAAGATAAACTACTTATATCCTACATACAAGAAGTAGACAAATATTTAAGTTCAAAATTGACAACTAAAACTAAAAAATTCTTATTTTGTGCTAGAGAGGATTTGGGTTTAAAACTTAAGATACAAAATACATAAAAGAAAATTTGACTATCACTAAATTTTGATGAAAATAATATATTTATCAATTCATATTTACCGTTTTAAGGTAAGCGAGACATGTTTTAAATCTTGATAACTATACTAATGTATAATCAATAATACATCATATTTCCAGAAACATTGATATTGTATCGAAGAAAATCAAACTACTATTACATTTTGATATGAAAATTAGAATTACATGATATTATGTTTTTTAATTCAATTAAAAATTAGATTTAAGATAATCAAATAAACTTTATAAGTATAACATTGTTTTGTATTTTACCAACCAAGTTGGAGAATGAAAGAGCGAAGTCTAAGAGAAACAACGACAAAACTACAACTTTTTTTTTTCAAAAAAAAAAACAAAGTAACGAGAATACCCAAATTCAAAATTTTGACCATCTAGGTAAATGAAAGATTAAAAAAAAAACAAAGTAACGAGAATACCCAAATTCAAAATTTTGACCATCTAGGTAAATGAAAGATTACTTCTTTTTCTTTGAAAATTTCCTGATTATGATAAGTGTACACTATTTAAGTATCCCAAAAAAAAAATACTATTACACCTTTTTTAAAAAAAATCCAAAAAAGAAAATATAAAATTAAAAACAGTTATATGCGTTCAGCAAATGCGTAACTCAAACGATTCATGCATCACATGTGTTATAATAAGCGAATGTAACATTATTAAGAAAGCACAGGGCAGTATCAAAAGGCAAGCAGAATATGCATGATACAGACCAGTGAAAGAATGTATTCATTGGCACATATATCATGCTATTCATTATGAATAGAAATGAGTTGGTATTTTTTGGAGGAGTTTTGAAGAAGTACAATTGTCAATTCATGATGATGCTAATGATGAAGATTGGACAGTTGGAACTTGGGAGGTGTCTTTGCTAAGAAGACAAGCTGACAGGTCACAAAGTGTCTTACTTCTAGAAGAGGAAGACGAGTTGAAAGATGTCATACGTGGATAAAGATATTGTTTGGGCCATTCTCGATGGACTAACCACAAGTTATATATTCATTTCAGTCCACATGGATAAACAATAAATAACCTTGACAGTTTAGCCATGAGATTACATGGAATACTGTCACACTATATCCTTACAAAAACTATTACTCTAGTATTGAAATGGAATCTTCCTAAGCACTGTATAGACTAGAGTGTAGACCCCTTTAATAGACTAAACTAGGTAAAAATTGCATCTCAGAACTAATTCATGATAGATGTCTATAAAAATCAACAATTTAAATATTGATATTCATGTAGTTCGTATAAAACTAAAGATTTAAGCTAAACGTAGTAGACATGAGTTAGAATTTTATATCAAAGATCCTATTTTCTTAAAGGTATCTCGGTCAAATGTTTTATACGTTATGGAAAAAAGTTAAAGCTACCTGTGTGTCATATGGGCTAGGAAGCAAGGACACAGGTGCGGGAGTGCGAGTGCGGGGATACAGGAATTCGACAAATATAATAATATGGGGATACGAGTGCGGGGGGATACGGGAAAAATAAACAAAAAAATTCATATGTATTTCATGTTAAACATTATAAAACCTACTTAAAAACCCAAAAATTACATGAAAAATAAATCATATTCATCATTTATTAATCTAAAACACAAAGGTACTAGTAAAAACTTTTTGTTTATGCAAAAATAAATACGATAATGAATATTTTTGTAGTAATTAATAGACATTGATACTTAATTTTGTGTGTGTAGTTTGCTAAAATAGATTTTGACTAAGATTTTGACTAAGATTTTGACTAAGATTCCTGAAGATAAAATTTCTGATTAGTATCATGAGAGAATCCGCGTGTCCGATTCGGGGATACGTGTGTTCGAGTATCCAACACGGGGACTCGGCATGCGACCCAAGGGTCCCGTTTCTTAGCATATGGGCCTCTTCTTGGAAAGAATGAGAAACTTCGTTTATCGATACTTCTTTTTACCATCAATGCAGGGTATGCATTATGTGTTTCACATACTACGCTTGAAAATACTGAAATGACCTATTTTATGTCTTGTATAAGCAATATCCTGTAATGCAACCAGATTTGTTGCACTAAGAACGCCCAATAGAGATTTTAGATTGCAAAAGTTTTATAAAAGAATCATGTAGTGGAAAAGCTATGCGGGCTTTGAAAGAATGCCATGCAAAGGTATGTTATACAATTTTTTTGATAAAATGTTTTTTTAAGGGGAAAAAATTTAGTCTCTCTCGCTCTCACTATATATATATATATATAAGCTTGATGCTCCTAAGTATGTACTCACCTACGATTTTTAATGTTAATACACGAGGGTTATATCTGTAATTACACAACTTGATTAAAAATTTATTAATTTTATCATTAAAATACACTTCGTGATCATGTAACTCAACTAAGTAGTACGTACTCGGGGGCATTTTTTTCTATATACATAAAACATATTAGGCCACACATAATGCGTTTATACTGATGTAGGACATATTTTGGAAAAATAATAATGATATAAAAACAATTACAGAGATGGAACTTGGGTTGACTTATCGGTGAAAATTGACTATCCCAAGAATTTTTCAATAACAGAATGGAGTATTATGAGGGTCACGACCCAAGAAGAGAGTTAAAACAACATTAATATAAACATCATTGTATATGGAACAAGTCTAATAAGATATTTGGGAATTTCATCATTATAAAGATAAGTGAATAAGCAAATAACAAACCTAATGAACTAAGCCCCGAAACAACCTGACTTATGACAAATGATCTTTAAATTTTGTAACTTCTAGCTGCAGGTGGCAATTTCAATTAATGGGTCGGGTTTGTGTCGGGTAATTGGTCCTATTTTTGGGCCAAGGTGAACATGAACCTAACCCTAAACGGTTTGAAAAAACTCAACCCATTAACACCATAATTTACCCAAACCGGACCTTATCTGACATGAGTTGAGAACCAACATTTTCAGATTATATGGCAACAAATCTCTGTAAAATCATTTACACACAAATCTAACTTAAACTAGAAATTTACCTATCCAATGATCCAAAATGAGAAGTTATTGAAGATCACACATAACTTAAATTTAATAGCTACACATACCGGCATACATATAACATGAATTACTACACATACATATATACTATTAACTTACAGAATTACACAAGATAACAAGATATGTACGCACAGTAAACAAGATAACAAGATGTATATTTAAGAGATTTGAGTTATTACCAAATTGAGATTTCTACTAGATTGATAGTCAAAGTTTCCAAACCGAGAGATAAAGCACCAAATTGAGATGAAATTGTTAGGTTTGAGAGACGAGGCGAGGTTTCAAGAAGGATATGAATTAGGGATGAAATGATAAAAGTATAGTTATAATATATATTTTAGTGCTGACGGAATAATGGACTGGGCCGAGTCTAAAACCTATGTAGTATATACTATATTTATAGCCGGGTTTATGTTTTTGGATCGACCAGAAATTGGCCCATTTTTTTAGTAAATTAACGCCCAACCCAAACTCATCCTGAACCTTTAACCCCTCCACCTAAATTTGTACCGTCTCGAGCCATGTCCGAGTTACATTTCACATTGTGTCTTATTTAGCCACCCCTACTTTTAGCCCAACATATTAAACATGCATATGTATGCACTATTTTTTCTACTAAAAATAGTTAAGTATTTACAAAAATTCTCCTCAATTCTGACCATGAGTTTTATAGAAGTCAAGAATCACGCAACGCTGTTGCGTAAAGTAGATTGAAGAAAAACTTTTTGCACTTCTTCAGGTGCAAAATATTGTGAAAACTGACTTACAAGAACAGGAGGTTAAAGCAAGTATTCTGGAATTATAAAGTCAATCTGATCAATCTCGATAATATCATTAACCAATTTAGGTTGATCAACAATTTGAAAGCATTCAGGTTGTGGGTTGGTTTCTCTACTCGATCCCCACTATTGACCTCTATATTATTAACCTATTTTACCTCATCAAATTGATCTTCCTTCGCAACTCTAGCTGCGTTCTAGTCTTTCAATACGGCTTGAAAGATGACACTAAATTCTTTCTCCTTAAATGTCAAAACTAAAGAGGTTGACCTCACAATTTTGTACCTTAAGATTGAACATCGAACATAACCTAAATAACAAATGAGCAACTTCTATACACAAAATACATAATAATAAACACCACATAGCATCAAAAAGTAACCGGTACCCAAAAAATTCATGCATAACCGTAATCAGAGTGTCAATTCAAGGAACCACAACATATGTAGAAGAATTTTTAAACTACAAGTTTAATGATTTCACAAGGGCAGGTATATACATACATTCAAGTTCACCAGGTTAATTGAAACTTTAACATGTTCAACACCGTGACAAACATCAGTATAGAACACATAAGGAGGTCTTGAATTGTTCTCACTAAGAAGTCGAGGAATGAAAATATCATAGAATCTCTTTGGCTTTCCTTTTCATGTCTTTCCTTTTCTTTTCTAACTCCATTTTTACTTTTGCCTTAACTTTTTCGGTTCATGGCGTGATTTAAATAATTCGGACATTGTAAGCTCACATTCAAATTACTTGCTTTGACGGAGAGGAACATAAATTTCACATTTTTAGAAATCACATTTATCGTTAAGATAAAGAATATCACATTTTAAACTTTCAATTTTAGATTTTATGCACTTGGACAAGACATCAAACATGACACAAAGGCTGCAATCAAATCATAATTTATATAGGGAGCGATTTGAAAATATTCAAAAGTAATAAGGGCCTATTTGTATTTTCAGAGAAGTCAAAGGTTTAATTAAAGAATTCTGGCAGTTTGAGTGCTGGTTTGCAGTTTCTGAAAATTTTAGGGGATGGCTTAAACTTTGGAAACTTCAGGGACAAAATTATAACATATGTAAAGTTCATCACATAAATAATAGAAAACCTAATCAAATTGGGGGGTGAAAAATCTAAATAACCATTTTTAAATAACAATCACCCAAAATTCCCACCAGAATTTTAACCTGCCCCAAATACCCAGCAGATACTCCACTTGACATAGGAGTATCGACCCATATACTCCTTTGTCAGTGGAGTATCGACCCATATACTCCTTTGTCAGTGGAGTGGAGTAACATGTGAGATACTCCTTTGTCAGTGAAGTATCATCTAAAATTTTAAAATTATTAATTTTTTTTTTTATTTTTTTTTAAATGTTTCTAAAATATATTTAAAAGTGATACTCCACTGGGAAAGGAGTATCAGGACTGATACTCCACTGACAGAGGAGTATCAGCCATGATACTCTACTGACAAAGGAGTATCATCCTGATACTCCATTGAAAGTGGCGTATCATCCTGATACTCCAGTATCAGTGGAGTATCTGGTGGGTATTTTGGGCACCTTTTTCAGAATGGGTATTTTGGGCAAAAGGCCATCTAAAAAGAGGTATTTTGGTCATTTTTTCCAAATTGGGCTTATAATAAATAAGCTGCATATTTAATAACTTTTAACCCTTCATTTAAAATAAATATGTAAATTCACTAACTTCTCTACTTTACATTACTCCCTCCGTCCCACTCATTTTGTCACCAATCAGATTTTCACCTTTATTTCAATCATATTAAACAAACTAATAGTTATCAAAAAGAAAATATAACTTTTCAAATAAATTAACATAATTAACACTTAAATTACCATATAACTGAATGTGGACAATAATTTTGGGACAAAAAGAATAGCTAATGGGGTCAAAATGAATAGGACGGAGGGAGTATACAACTATTTTTCAATTAAATAAAGGTACCTTTCATAGTTTCATTTTTATATATACAACGTAGGTTATAGATAACATTCTTCAATATTTGTACATTTTTCAATTGACATCAATCCCAACCTTAATAATATATATCTACTTGTATATGTATATTTGCAAACCCTCACATTAGAAACCACCTTATAATGAGGAACTATGACCCATCTCAGTCCTTTATTTATTTTAATCTAAACCACTCAATTTGAAAATATACATACAGATGTACATAACATCCTCGTCCTCACCGTTTTCATTCTCATTCATCTCTATTACCTCTCTCTTCGATAACCACTAACCTGCATTAACCACTGAAATTTCAGATCTGAAGAAGCTCAACTTCTCCACTGAAATTTTAGGTTGTGGGTTGGTTTCTCTGCTCGATCCGCACTATTGACCTCTATATTATTAACCTATTTAACCTCATCAAATTGATCTTCCTTCGCAACTCTAGCTGCGTTCTAGTCTTTCAATACGGCTTGCAAGATGACACTAAATTTTTTCTCCTTAAATGTCAAAACTAAAGAGGTTGACCTCACAATTTTGTACCATAAGATTGAACATCGAACGCAACCTAAATAAAAAATGAGCAACTTCTATACACAAAATACATAATAATAAACACCACATAGCATCAAAAAGTAACCGGTACCCAAAAAATTCATGCATAACTGTAATCAGAGTGTCAAATCAAGGAACCACAACATATGTAGAAGACTTTTTAAACTACAAGTTTAATGATTTCACAAGAGCAGGTATATACATATATTCAAGTTCACCAGGTTAATTGAAACTTTAACATGTTCAACACCGTGACAAACATCAGTATAGAATACATAAGGAGGTCTTGAATTGTTCTCACTGAATTGTTCTCACTAAGAAGTCGAGGAATGAAAATATCATAGAATCTCTTTGGCTTTCCTTTTCATGTCTTTCCTTTTCTTTTCCAACTCCATTTTTACTTTTGCCTTAACTTTTTCGGTTCATGGCGTGATTTAAATAATTCGAGCATTGTAAGCTCACATTCAAATTACTTGCTTTGACGGAGAGCAACATAAATTTCACATTTTAAGAAATCACATTTATCGTTAAGATAAAGAATATCACATTTTAAACTATCAATTTTAGATTTTATGCACTTGGACAAGACATCAAACATGACACAAAGGCTGCAATCAAATCATAATTTATATAGGGAGCGATTTAAAAATATTCAAAAGTAATAAGGGCCTATTTGTATTTTCAGAGAAGTCAAAGGTTTAATTAAAGAATTATGGCAGTTTGAGTGCTGGTTTGGAGTTTCTTGAAAATTTAAGGGGATGGCTTAAACTTTGGAAACTTCAGGGACAAGATTATAACATATGAAAAGTTCATCACATAAATAATAGAAAACCTAATCAAATTGGGCTTATAATAAATAAGCTACATATTTAATAACTTTTAACCCTTCATTTAAAATAAATATGTAAATTCACTAACTTCTCTACTTTACATTACTCCCTCCATCCCACTCATTTTGTCACCAATCAGATTTTCACCTTTATTTCAATCATATTAAACAAAGTAATAGTTATCAAAAAGAAAATATAACTTTTCAAATAAATTAACATAATTAACACTTGAATTACCATATTAACTGAATGTGGACAGTAATTTTGGGACAGAAAGAATAGTAAATGGGGTCAAAATGAATAGGACGGAGGGAGTATACAACTATTTTTCAATTAAATAAAGTTACCTTTCATAGTTTCATTTTTATATATACAACGTAGGTTATAGATAACATTCTTCAATATTTGTACATTTTTCAATTGACATCAATCCCAACCTTTATAATATATATATCCACTTGTATATGTATATTTACAAGCACTCAAATTAGAAACCACCTTATAATGAGGAACTATGACCCATCTCAGTCCTTTATTTATTTTAATCTAAACCACTCAATTTGAAAATATACATATAGATGTACATATCACCCTCATCCTCACCATTTTCATTCTCATTCATCTCTATTACCTCTCTCTTCGATAACCACTAACCTGCATTAACCACTGAAATTTCAGATCTGAAGAAGCTCAACTTCTCCATCTCCCTCTCCCCCTCCCCCGTTCATCTCCCCCTTGTTCCACTAGCTCGCCTCCCATCTCATTTCTGATCAGAAATCATTTTTGGTCTCATCTCATATCAGATCAACTAATTCGTTGATAATCTCAACGATGGTGATGATTTTCTATCTAACATCTACCTGATCTAATACCATCATTAAGAACGACGATGGACACCCCCATTTAATGTCACCATTAAGAATGGCTACATACACCACCACCTGACTCGTATTTAATTATTTTAATAATATTTGATTCAGTAGAAACCAATATTAAAATAGAAACTAGAAACCAAATATAAACTAGAAACCTTTATAAATTACTAACTTACATACTTAAAATCACTAAATATAAAAATAATTTGTAAACTAACAATTTGGTGGTTATCACTAAATTATAATCCTATATAGTATATATAAATTACGGGGATCACTAATCTATATTTAGCTTATATCAATAGTCTATCTAATCTATATGTAGTATATATAATTCAGAAGCCTATATATTTGGTATCAACTTATATGGTGTGTTTTTTCAGTTAAGGTTGTAACAATATAGTCTTGTAAAATTCAAGATTATATGTACTATAGATTTTAAGTCACTTGTGTCTACGATAAAGCCCCACAATCATATTTGGTATCAAGCTCTTTTGTAGTAAGATGTGCAAGTAAGGTGCGTCTTTTCAGTTAGGGTTGTAATTACATAGACTTATAACGTCATATATTGTAAAAATTATATATACAATATAGACCGACTTAAATGAAAAGACACATCAAAATAACTTGATACCAAATATAGAGGCTTCAGGATTATATATAGTAGATTAGAGTAGATTAGCTAGACATAGACTATTGATAAACGGATCTTGGTTAATATTTTGACACGTAGATCTTTGTTTAACTCACAGAACCCTAACATCTAAATTTTTCTTTACCCTCCTCGACCACTTCCAAATTTCAAGCTCTTCGACGTCAGAAATCCAGTCACTTGGGTATGTAATTTCACTTTTTACCTGTAGTTTTGGTTGGCTTAAAAAGTTATTTGGTTAGTTATTATTAATTATAATTTTATTATTTTATTCATGAAAAAGAAATTGTCGGTGTTATTTTTAGTTGTTAGTAATTATAATATTTTATTTTATTAAAGAAAATTGTCTGTTTTATTTTTGAAAAATAACTATTGACAACACACACCACCAAAAGTGCAGGTGAAAGTTGAATTTACATACCCAAGTGGAATTCTGTCAAGACAGGAAGAGTGCTGGTATAATTAGCTGTTATTAGTTAGTCTATCAGTACAGTGTTATTGTGTGTGTGCTAAGCATTAGTATAATAGAAGCCAAGCCTGTGTGCTGAATACAGTATTGATTACTATTAGTGACTAAGGGTACTTTTGTCATTGTCCCTTGTTATGTGTTGTGTGTGCTGGTATAAATACCAGAGAACTGTTCTATTTGGATTATGAATTGATATATGAAAATGGAATCTCATTCCAGCACTCTCTCTCTATAACTGCTTTCTCTCTCTAAAATTCTGGCTTGTTCTACAAGCATTCTCTTCTCATCTTAAATCCGATCTGATCTCTTCTGTTTCTCATCTTATTTCTTCTGTTTCTCACCTACATTTCTGCTTAATCTCTACTGTTTCATTGCTGTTTAGCTGTTATCTTACTTGTTAATTCAAAAAATCCCAAAAATAGACACAAATTAGGTCAGAATCTCACTTGATCCTAATCTCACTTGATCCTGACAAATTCCGACGCCGAAGAGCTTCAAAATTTGGAAGTGGTCGAGGACGGTAAAAAAAAGTTTAGACGCTAGGGTTTTGTGAGTTAAACAAAGACCTACCCGTCAAAATATTACCCAAACTCCGTTTATCAATGGTCTGTCTAATCTATCTATATTATATATAATTGGTATAAAGTTATTTTGATTTGTCTTTTCATTTAAGTCAGTAAGGTGTCTTTTCAGTTACGGTTGTAACTATATAGTATTATAACGTTCAGGATTATATGTACTATAGATTTTAAGTCACTTGTGTCTCTGGTTAAACCGCACAGTCATATTTGGTATCAAGTTATTTTGTAGTAACATGTGCAAGAAATGTGTGTCGGTGTCTTTTCAATTAAGGTTGCAACTGCATAGACTTATGACGTCATATATAGGCTTGGGGATATAGATACGTAATTTACATACTTAATATTACTAAATATAAAAATATTTTGTAAACTAACAATTTGGTGGTTATCACTAAATTATAATAAATAATCACTAAATTACAGGGCTCACTAAATTACATACTACTGGGGATCACTAATTATTACTCGGATGAGAACCCTACTATCGTGTAAGAACTGAGATCCTATCTCAACCTTACATTTTTAACATCAAAACTAAATCTCAGCCCACGAAAAATATTTTTAATTTTTTTTATCTCTCTCATCTACCCTCATTCTCTCTCATTTATTTATATATTTTTGCGATTTGTTATATACAAAATGGCGATTTGTTCTATTTCTATTTCTATCCGCAGCAGAATTCTCATGAGAGTCTATTTAAAATTTAGATTTCTGCATCGAATTTTGCCTTATTTGTAGTATTAATTAGGGTTTTGTAGGAATTCGCTATATTTTGTAGTATTAATGTGCTATTTACGCAGAGTTCAGGTGTAGAACATAACATTGCACGTGCAAAATGTCATGTTTATGTATTATATTTTGAAAACATTTTTAAGCATACACAACGATGTAAAAAGCATGTAACTAGGTTTAGTTCCTATTTAAAATTTAGGGTTTTGCAATAGAATTAGCCTTGAACCCGACCCTATATATATATATATATATATATATATAGTTGCTCATATGAACTCATCAAAATTACTAAAGTAGAACTGCAAAGAAAACTACCATATTTTTATTTATAAAGAAAACTACGATTCATCACACTTTCCACCCAAATTGGTTTTTGGATTACTTACGGCCTACTAGACAATAACACAAAAAAAACATTAATACTTTAGATGAACCACTTGCAAGCAGTCAGAAAAGGATATAATCAAAGAAATAAAGATATAACTTCGCTACAGGGGGCAACAAACATATTATCTATATTTGCAAAAGAAAATAGTATTACTTTCTTTGAACCATTAAAAATCTTTTAAGAAATTGAGATCTGCTATTCTAATGACACTCCTTAATAAGTTGACTAAAAATAAAGAATTGGAATTTTTAAATAAATCCTGAAGAAATAACTTTTATCACTTTATAAATGTAAAACAACTCATGTTCCATATATAAACTCCTCAAGTTTCAGTCTGCCAAAACAATTGAAAAACTCAAAAACAAAGAATGTCAAATGTGGACCTGAATGCACCTCTGTTTCGAAGAATTGGCAGTTGCTTTTCTTTCAGGCTCCAAATAACCCAGAAGAGACAAATGAGTAGCTGTATTCCATCTTCAACTTTGTCCATCGGCCACATAATCTCGGGTTGCATACTGAGATATGACATATGTTTCATCGAATTTCAGCTGCACAGCATGTCCAAATAGAATTATAGCAGTAAATATTTCGCTTTACTAAAGGGATACAATGATAATTGCTTGTAGTAAGAAATTTAAACAATGCCATGAATTCATCTATTTGGAAGTTCGTAAATCCAACGTTGGTAACTGTGAACCCTTTTATACATGTGAGAACTTGAACAAGTCAATTACAATGGTTGTCATACAGGTTTTAAAAGAACAAAAAACGTATGTATCTTCAGAACCTGCTGTTCTGGCATGAAAATTCAACAAATGAAGCTGGCTAAGATTAAAGAAAACTCCTAAGCAATTCAGAGTGAAATGCCAAAATCTAAGAACATCTCGAACTTAAGGTTCGTTATTAGATTGGTGGCAGGGAACCAACGGACCCCTCCCTCCCCCTCATGCAGCAAGCAGCATGTTCGCCGTTATGTCAGAGAAACGGATTATGTTAGCTTTAGTATTATATATAGCTTGGGTCTTTATCTCTTTCGTGTCGATGAATATAATGGTTGTTTCTGATTCTACTCTATCCTTAAATTTTCTTAGCTGAACTTAAGTCTAAACCCCAATCCTGACTTTGTCCTGCTGTGAAAAATTAATAACAGCCACCGATCTTCGGTCCTAAATTTCCAATAAATGATAAAAAAAATTATCTCCAAAATCATTAAAAGATCAATCTCAAACATATAAACTAATGTGGATGCATATTAGACCTCATTATCCGAGATCCAATTAAAGAACAAAAAGCTCACAGATCTGATGGAGATATTGAGTAAGAACTTGTAGAAGGCTCTAGAAACTGAATTAGGTATGTTCCATACCCATTCTGCAACTGTTTATGAGTCTGACAATTTATATTTGGTTGGTAGATCTAGAAGTATAAATTGGGAGGGTTCAAAACCAACCCCCAGCAACTCAACCCTTTGAAATATTTCAAACCACAAATTGCTCCTGAACTGAAACAATACAATCAGCCTCGTGTCCAAATTAAGGCAAAATTGCACAATGTTTTCTCATACCTTCATCCCAGATTCCTTCATAATTCTTCCAACCAACAATAACACAAATGCTAAATTAAATTCTTCTATTTCACCCAAAATTCTAGCTTCACTTTCAGCCCAAAAATAACCTCATATTTATCTAGCAAGCACTGTCACATGTTTAACAATCTGTAGAAAGAGTAAACACTGACTAGGTACCCCACAAGTTTCTCAAATCTATAAACCCTCAAGAGTTGATTTCCCAATAGTTCAGGGGAGACGGATTCTAGGAGCTGGACCCAAAAATACGAAGAATAATTTCAGCTCAAACTTACTACAAACGAAGAAGCAAAGCTAAATCTCTTGTGAATAAAATTTGTAAAGCTTGTTTGCCAAAGAATTTCTAAGGTGAGGTATGATAATACTGTGTGGTAACTCAACAAACTTGTTAGAACCAGAAAAGTTTACTTAATTTAATAAGTTAAGCGACAATATTATGACACAACAAGGACATCAGATGGAGTCATAGCACATCTATAATTTTATTAGTGGTCTAACGGAGGAGATCTCAACAGCACTTGTACAGCCATTAACGATGCAAGAGGCCAGGGACTTAGCTAGAGGACGAAAGTATTTCCTCAATGTCCTCAACAAAAGATGTAAAACTATTCCTAAACACCAGAGCTCAATAAAGAGGAGGCTTCACATGATGCATTTAAGAGCATAGAAGTGGTCACAGCCCAACAACATATTCCCTAATTAAAGATCATAGAATACTCTTATCAACGCAGTCTCTGTTTGTAGCCAACAGAGACTGGTTTAGCTTTAGTATACATATCTTTGCGCTTTATCTTTTTTAGGTATCAACGAATACAATAGCTATTTTCCAATTTGTAGTTTCTGGTAGCTAAATCGAACCCTGGCCTAGTTCTATTAGTCACACAGCATACTCCAAAAACTAGTGCACTAAGATAAGCGTACTTAATCCAACTATAGAATATGCAAGAAACACACACACACACGAACACAACAAGAAGCTTTCAAACCCCCTAGTCGAACAGCTTTCAAAAATATTGTCACAGGTTTCAGCATACCCCACAAGTGGGTCCCCCCATAATACACTAAATGGGCTACTACAGTCATTTAATTCTTAATTACTTACAAGACATATATAAATAAAAAACATTCAATAAAAGTACATGAACATAACAAAAACTTAAAGAACAGAATCTTGAAGATGAAACTAGAGAAACATACCTATAAATCAGCCGCAGCAGCATATTCCAATATATGCATACAAATTTTGCAAGAAACAATATGCGGTTGGCGTTGTAAAATGATTCATGTCCCAAATTTGAAGAATCTTGTCCCAAATGTTTAGTAATTTGAATTTTAAAAAAGGACTAAGGACACGATATGATCAAATGGATACCCAACGATATTGGGTTCTTTTTAATTATTTATTTATTCGGACGTAAGGCGCCCATAATCCCGGTGTGGATTGTGAGGTAGATCGGATTCCGACCTGACCGAACATAACCGTCTCGGTTGCTAAAAATATTCTGTTTTCTTCCGGTCCAATTCAGTCCAAGATTATAAAAAATCCGGTTAAAATCTAAATGAACCTAAACCATTTACATAACCAGGACCTATGCCCGCATTATGCGGGCTCTTTTTATTAATTTTTTAAAAATTAAATAATTTGTATATATATATTTGTGTATGTATGTATGTAAGTATATAACATTATATATAATATTTTGTATATTAAATAACCTGTTTTCCGTTATTTTCAAATCGTCGAGAAATAATTAGAAAATAAGATAAGATAAAATAAAATAAAATAATTAATTGGGTTTCAAGATATTTTTTTCGCGACATGTAACAAAAATTACAAATGTAATTTATTTTAAAAATGTATCATTCAAATTTACGTACTTGTTCAAAATTATATTATGGTTTCATTGATTTTCTTAATTACGACTTAAGATATAAATACCGTAGTTTTATATTAGATTTTTAAAACGCATCAATGAAATACCGGACAATTACTTAATGTAATAAATAATTTTTTTTTATTTTTTTTTATCGTAGCTAACCCGCAGCCGCTACCTTTTGGGTGCGCACTGGGTAAACCCTACAGGCTCACGCAATAAACCGCAATTAAGCGACAGGCTTTGACTCAGAGGCATAATCATAAATTCTCCTACCGTGGGATTCAAACATGTGACCAGGAGGATAGTTATCCCCTCTTTAACCAAAAACTATACATGTAATAATTTTAACAAATTTTTAAGTTTACTTAACCTAATGGTATAATATGTTGTCGTGCCTTAATAAGAAATTATTTATCATTTTTTTGGTGATTTAAATTTAAATTTACAGTAAATGTCATGGTATCGTTTGGTTTACAAAAATAAATTAAAATAATATTGCTTCGAATGTTGCAGATTTTTAATTGAAAACAACTTCATTGTGCGTTGCAAATTTCAATGCAAATTTATCGCAATTCGTAATTGAATATTTACTCTCCTTTAAACTCATGCACAATATTACATATCAAGTTCTCCTTTAAACTCAATTGCTATACTACATGAAAAGAAAATTTTTGTTGAGTTTCATTATATAGATGCATCCCTTTCCAGTTGTACTTTTTGGTGGTTAAATTAATCAACTTTTGATCTAAGATTAAAATTTATTTATTGACAGTTTCTTGGTACCGCCAAAAGATATAAAAGCGGATATAAATAATTGTGAAATTAAAACAAAATCAAGATATGATATTTATTAACAGTTTGTCGGTATCGTCTTCGAAGATGCCTCGTATTCTGACACTAAAAAGGTATAATAGAGGATATACAATAATTTTAAAATTATAATAAAAATAAATTAAGATATTTATTGATATGATAAAGGATATACAATAATTTTGAAATTGAAATAAAATCAAAATAAGAAATTTATGGATAGTTTATCGGCGTCGTCTTCGACGAAGCCTCGTATTTTGCAACTAAAAAGATATAAAAGAGGATATGCAATAATTTTGATATTGAAATAAATCAAATTAAGATATTTAATGACAGTTTCTTGGCGTCATATTCGACGACGCCTCGTATTTCACAACTCAAAAAGTATAAAGGAGGACATACGATAATTTTTGAATTGAAATATTTTAAATCAAAATAAGATATTTATTGAACAGTTTCTCGGCGTCGTCTTCAACGAAGCCTTGTATTCTAAAACTAAAATGATATAATAGAGAATATATAATAATTTTGAAACTGAAATAAAATCAAAATCAGAATTTATGGACAGTTTCTCGGCATCGTCTTTGACGAAACCTCGTATTCTGCAACTAAAGAGATATAAAAGAGGATAACAATAATTTTGAAACAGAAATAAATCAAAATAACATATTTATTGAAAGTTTCTCGACGCCATCTTCGACGACGCCTCGTATTATACAACTAAAAAGGTATAAAAAGAGGATATACAATAATTTCAAAATTGGAATAAAATAAAATAAAAAAATTTAAATTGTTCTAATAATATATTCTACTATTACTTATGAGTAAAATTTTGAAATTAAATTTAGTAAAATGCAAAATTCACATATCTAAGAAAATCTAATTTAAAAGAAAAACATTAGATAAAAAAAAATATTGTTATAAAAGTTATGTCATCAGTACTATATTATCCTTAAAATCTTAAAAAAATTGTTATTGCCTAACAATACAACAAGAATTACAGAAGGGGGGTTGAATATAATTCTGGCTTCTTTTTAAAGATTTTAAAAACAGTTCTTAACTCGACAGATATATGTGTTTTGATTTGCAGAATGCGGAATGAAAGAATTAAATAAATCAAACACAAAGTAATAAAAACACAAGTCTTTAAAACTTTATGGTGGATTTGAATGTATCCACCAGAGATATATAAATATCGATTTGAGAACTCTGTAAAGCTCAAATTAGCTCACAGCTGCTTTACAAGTTGAACAAACAAACTATGGAGAAATTCTTGACAAGTACAGCTTTATCTATTTCTCACCTAAAATGTGTTTGCTTAGTTTGATAGTTGTTGTTGTTGTTCTACTTACTACACTTGGTTTATATATCACCAAGTTTACATGGTAATAAGACAGGATAATAAAACAAAATATATCAAGTCTAACTCCATGCTACTTCATTACTTTATTCCAGCATCTTTGAAAATCTTCATAACTTGTATGGAAATGGTAATGCTTCTTTGTTCTCAATTTCTTGCTAAACAGGGTGCCACATTCCTTTTACAAACACCCAACACATGTGACTGTGTTGTCACTGTCAACAGATGTTTGAATTGATCATCTGTCGGGTGCATGCTTGTTATCCGTCGGGTAGCTTTGTTGATCATCCGTAGGCTAGCTTTTTGACACTTGACTCCATTTCACTTATGCAGAATTACAAGACATCTCATATTTACAATTAATCAACCTATTTTGCATATCTACTAGTAGTCAACATGACTCATATGCTACTACAGAATCTACACAAAGTTATTTGCAGAAATGTGCTACAAAACTTATTATTACATAAGCTACTCGCTCGATGGATGTCAAATCATCATCCATCAAGACTATATTGAATCATCCGTCGGGACTATATTTGATCATCCGTCGAGTGCTACAAAATTCACTAAGTTAAATCTACTAAGGTGTTTTGTTTAATTTATCATCAAGTTCACAACATATTCCTAACAATCTCCCCCAATTTATGTCTACTAGAATTGTAGCCATAAATTAAGAGGAACTTGATGATAAAAAATACCCTAAAAATACAGATTGAAAATAGTAGATAAAACTAATAAGTGCTACAAAATTTATTGAAAATTGAACAGTGCAAAGTGTACAAAGAAGTTGCTTACAATCATTATCAAGGTGTTCCTCTAGTCTGAGCAGATAAGTTTATTTCCTTGATTGTCTGGATTTCTTTCCAATCCTCCTGTTGTTTTCTTCTATCTGACTTTGGAGTTGTCTGTGGAACTCAAGTTCGTCAACTTCTGATAAATCTAATATTTCTTGCATTTTCAAAAGAGTCTCATTGCTAGAGATACTCAGTTGGTCATCCAGTCTGAAGAATCTTCTAACTCCCTTGTCATCCATGAATTCCATCATCCAATAAGGCCTCAAATGCACTCTTTTTCCTGTGAAGGGAATTGATAGAGTTTTTGGAAGTGCATCTTTGGCTTTGTTACTCCTCAACTCCTCAATCTTCTTTAGAACTAATCTTCTTGAAGTCACATTGTATCCAAAGTTCTTTTTAAAAGATGAGTAGATCTTTATCAGAACATATTGGCTTCCTTGAAGAATCCTGTGAAGTGGTCATGTTATCTCCTTCCCTCCCTTGTATTTAAATACCAGTCTTTCAGGAAGATGTCTGTAAGCATCAATTCGTCTTACTTCTTCCAGTTCATCCAAGTAGAGATTCAAGTCTGAAAACTCCTTGATATCACAGATATACATAAGATCTATCTTGTTGACTGTGGGTTGAGATTTGGTTAGGGTCTTGGATCTTAGAGACACAGGCTTCACTTTCTTGATTGCTCTAGTCTTTGTTTTCTTTGTCTTATTGAAGATTGGAAAGTTTAATTCAGGAATTGGCAAACTATCCCAGTCTACTAGTTCATCCTTAGGAATTATGGGTTCACCATGAATGTTCCTAGTTGGATCCACCACCTTGAATTCTTCAAATACCACTGAGGGTTTTGATGTCTGAGTTGAAGTTGTAGGCTTTTTGGGAATGAAGTCTTCCATCTCCTCATCACTGAAGTCCAATTTTCTTTTGGAGGGTAGCTTGTATCTGAATCTTCTTTTCAGTTGTGGTTCATCTTGTACTTTTTGATCTTGAGGTTCAACATTTACAAATGGTTGTGCAGGAAAATCTGTTGTGGTTTTTTACAGCTTGAAGCTTGGCTAAGATAGCAGCTTGCTTCTTCTTTTGTTTGAGCTTCTTAGCATCCAGAGCAGCTTGCTTCTTTTCTTGTCTGATTCTTTCTTTCTCTTCCTTCTTAGCTTCCACAAACATGGGGTGTCCAGCCACCACACAAATTTCCTTACCATTTATATAAATCTTGGCTAATCTTCTTTTGAGTGCTGAATCAGATGGATCTTTGTAGCAGGCAATTGACCTAGCCAATAGCTTCTTCTCATCTGGCCTAGGTGTCTCATACACAGTATTCATAGGATTTTTGTCTAAAAATCTTGAGTAATTATCTGGCCTTTTTCCAGATAATTCATGCTAAGGTCATTCACAGAAATCTGTTTGACTTGAGAATGATATTTGAAGACTTTATCTGATTTCTGAATTGGCCCAAACTTTTGTTGAATTTCTGCATCTATCTGTCTCCATTTGTCATCCAATTCCTTCTCCACAACTGCAACATCAAGAATTTTGGGAATTGTCTTTGACTCAAGCTTAGCAGCTGCAATTTGGATCAAGTCAATGCTATCCAATACCGGTGGCTTTGGCAGAGTAATTTCAGGAACAATTACTTGGTTGATTTATACATTTATCACTTTATCCCCCTCACTAGATGGCTCTACTTGACTGACTTCAGATAATGATTTCTCCCCCTTTTTGTTATCATCAAGTAGATTGGAGGAAGAAGATTGTGCAGCCACCAGCTGTTGTAGTAATTGAGTTTGCTGTGCTTGATGTAGATGTATAGTTGTGAGAGAAGCTTCCATAGAAGTCATCCTTTTATCCAAGGAGTCTACCTTTGTTGCAAGATCAGAATTCTTCCTTAGCTGTCTTTTAATATCAATCATTGTGGCTTCTGGAAGTTTAGCATCTAATCTATCAGAAATATCCTTCTTCACTTGATTGAGCTCTGTCTGGATAGAAGTGATATCCTGATTGTGTTAAAATCCTTGGATTTGATGTAATTGTAGAGAATTGAGACGTGCCTGTAAGAGCTGCTTGGTGCCTGCATCTGTTGTAGATTGAATGGCATTGTGTATTTCTTGGATTTGATGAATGAGAGTGACCTTGAAATGTTGAAGATCACAGTCCTTGGAGAATGCCCATGAAGGAAGGCCAGATCTAGAACTGGTGCCTGCTTCTCCCCCTATGTTCATGAGCTCCTCACTTTCACCATCATCTCCAAAGAAATCAGCAGATTCCCCAGTCCCATAGTCAACATCATCATTAGCTCTAGGTGGTATTGATGTGATGACATCCTTAGCTCTTTGCATTGACAGGGTGGTGTGCACCAAGTTTAGCATCATTTCTGCATTTTCATTGCCCTGTCTAGCCAAAATTTGATATGCTGGAACAGGATGAGTAAATGCCTCAGCATCCAAAGAGATGGAACTTATAACAGCTTGATCATGCTGAGATAGTTTCTCTATGTCTGCATCATTGGCATTTGTAACACCCCCAGATCCGGGGTCGGGGATCCGGGTCGTCACGGTCTTCCTTTCCATAATATCACTTCACTTAATTAATAATAATAACCTTATGCTGTGACCCCACACTAACACACACCACAACCCGTTATAGTCTCAGAGATGAAATTGAAATAAGAACAAGTCTTTGAATCCACAATTTAAAAGTTATTACAACCCAAAATGATTACTTGATAAATTTACAGTTAATTGCCATTATCTGCCACAAGTTATAATTATACATAATTGATTCTCAAAAGTAGATGGTCTGATCTACAATAGATCTACCTCTGCAGCTATAGCAGCTACAACATCAACGGGAAGACGCGGGACGCTTCCCACGCGCTTGCGCTGGGTCTGCTGGAGTCTGGCCATCTTTCCTAACTGTTGTTGTGTGATGAAGAAATAACGCAAGAGTGAGCCATACAGCTCGCAAGATAATATATAGTGATAACAATAATACAAGTATCTAAATGGATACTTACTAGAATTCTTTATCATGAGTAAGGTAATTACTTACTGGATATAAGTTTTAAAAGAAGATGAAGTTACCAATTACTTCACTATACTTATACCATTTTGTTAGAAATCTACTACTGTTCGAAGTATAATAAGATTCACGAGGTCATCCCATAGATGAGACCACAAATAAAACTTGAAAATATTTGATCTTTGAAATATTTTGAAAAGAAATGAAGTTACGAGATACTTCATTCAATGGATACACCAATAAAAAATGTTTGACCCTGTCAATGCTTCGACAACCACCCATTAGTAGCCTTTCGATCGAAATGCTACGGGTAGTGTTGCAAAATTATCCAAATGGATGATGAACTCATTACGGGAGTTTGCCGCGCCAGGAAGACCACTTACGATGATCAGTCGTAGTAGTACAACCCCACCATTTTCTACATGTAGAGGAGAACCTGTCGGATTTACTTGTCAACCGAACACTGAACTCCTAAGGAATGGACCGCCTTAGCGGAACTTCCAGGCCATTTGGGCCAATATAATAAGGCTGGGCCGGCGCCACTCGACCACTTACACCACTCCTAGTTCAGATGAAATCCATGACTCTGAAACGTAAAGCTCGTTCCCCCTTTCCCCAAGTAGAACTTGTTGATAAGGCTCCACCAAGAAGTCGTATCTAGTTGGAAAGGAAAACTCACCGATATTTCCCAGACGATGCCTGTTAATGGATTAACTTGTTCCAAGAATTTTACTTCCCGAATATTGGGTAAGTAATCAAAAACTCTTTTATCAAGACAGCAACCTTGTTGCGAATATAAAATACACCACAGAGCCGGATCCCTCAGGTTTTGAGCGAGTATTTAAATCCCCTTAAAAAGGAAGATCTTAAATATAAAAATGAGTTTTGGGATCCGCTCTAACTTTTAAAAATCATTTTGAAGACTCGAAAACACTTTATAGAGTGTTTGGAGTAAAGCTGATTTAATGAAGTAAATCAGTCCCCAGAATATTTAGAAAATGACTGAATATTATTATTTAAATAATATTCCCATAAAGAATAATCTTTATAAAAATAATTGAAGTAGAAGTTTTAAAACTTATACTTGAAACGAATATTAAATAACCAAAGATATACTTATATGAAAGTACTATCTTTATTTGAATAATCGAAAATAAGTTTGATTATTTACACCTTATTCTTTAATAAAATAAAGAATATATCTCAGCAAATAATCGGAGTCAGAGATCCTCAAAAGAATATTAAAAAATATTCATTAAATAATATAAACTGAGTCATAAGCCCTCGAATGAATATTCAAATAATATCCAGATAATAAAATAAAAGGAGTCATACATCCTCAATTGAATATTCAAATAATATTCATTTAATATAAAGGAGTCATACGCCTTCGAATAATATTCGAAATAATATTCAATAATAAAATAAAGTTAAAGTTATTGAATAAACCTTATTCGATTAATAGTTTTGAAAACTATGACCATATATATATATATATAAGTATATATATATATATTTATATCCATATGTACAAAATCTACTCGGGATCCTCGACTCCCGGTTTTAGAAAATATTTCCACCTTTGGGTCCCTATACTAAGGGTATATGCAAATTACCGCTATCCTCTAGCATAGGTATTATCAACAATTATATATGGAAAGAATACGAAACAGGCATGCATATATATATACCATAGCAGCATGCTTCAATATATAACAACATTTGCTAATTAACCAACATGCATCTATCGCAAGATAATGCAAATACATATATTCATCACAACAACAGTTATAACGGGTAGAAAACTTGCCTGAGCGACTTGGGGTGATAAAAGGCTCGGGATGAGTCTGGTAACCTATAAACAACAAGTAAGTTGGAATTAAACCAAAGTCACTTGTAAATCTATACTTTAACTAACTTAGACTCCAACGCTTGTTTTGCGCTCACTGATTCGCTTAAGTCACTCGGGTACCCTTGGCTCCACCATTTTTAATAATTTAACCTTTACGAGTTTTAAGGCGATTCCTTCGCGAGTGTCTTACCAACTGCCTAACACACTTACCATAAATGTTTCTTACCCCAATTAGTCATTTAAGGTCCTTAACCAAGGTTTCAAAGTAAGGCGAGGGGAAATGTTTCGTTCGCGAAATGCCGTTACTTAAAACGGTCGTTTCTCCTAAACCGTGCATCGGAATCGAACGAACTACATATCAAAACGAAGCTCGTAACATGAGCTATCTAAAAATGGCAGTGGTCATAATTTAGCAGGGGGTCCTCGGGTCCTAATGTTATGCACAAAAACAGTCTAAAGAAAATCGGACGTTACGACGGCTATGTTTACGCGATTTCCCAATTTTTAAACCATTCAAAACCAACCCAATTCAACCTCATATCCAACATACAACCAACATCCATCCTTATCACATCATAAAAACCCCAACCAATTCAATTTTAACATTCATACGTATGCCTAAGCTTGAATTTAACTATACTACATTCTTTTAACCAAAACAACAAGATTTACCAATCCGATTCAATACCATTTCAATCCCAAACTCTAAATCACAACAACAAGCTAAAATAGCACCCTACTAATCAAAATCATCTTATAATATATAGGAATCTAGGGTTTGGAGATGGTATACCTTCCTTGAAGTGGTGGGAGGAGCTAGGAAGCCTTAAGAAGCTTTGAGAAGTCTTAGGAATGCTTGGATCTTCAAGGAAAACAAGAAAAATTTCAAGTTAAAAACTTGAAAACACTATTCATAGTCTTCTTCTTTGATTAAATGAAGAAGATTGAGAAGGAATTGATGGCTTAAACTCATGATATAGCCCTAACTAAGCATGAAGATGATTAGGGAATTTACTCACCAATTTAGGAAGCTTGGATCTTGAATTTTTGAAATTTCTTGCCTTTTGAATAGTAAAAAGCCGAGAGCTTCTTCAAGAACAAAGCCTTGGTTCTTTTTGATTTTGATGAAAATGATTTTTGCTTGGCTTGGTTGATTTGTTTTTGTGTTTGATTTAGTCAATTACCTTCTTGCCCTTGAATTTGTGTGGTTCTCATTCAACCACACCTCCTTCCTTCCCATGTCATGCCTATGTCATGTGGTGATGTCATCTTTCCCTCCTTGTCCCCTTCTCATTGGTTGGGTGACATCATCCCCCCCTAATCCCTTTGATTACTTCCTAATTGTTTGCCTAATGACCGCTGATCTGTTATACGGTTCGCTTAACTTTCGTTCTCGTTTATCATTTGAAGGATCATACCCGGGATCTTATTACTTAGGTTCCCTTAACCTTTCTCAATACATTATATTCCTTTTTATGATCCTCTATCATAATCCTTTAATTTAAATCCTTTTTATCCTGTTACCTTATACTCAATTCTCTCCGTATCTAGTTGATTTTCGGGAAAAATCAAAGTGTTCGGAATTGGATTCTGACGATCTTTACATACACTTATATACTACATAGAGTACTAATAATATCCCAGAATATCCATAACAGAACCCTACATAGTGTGGCGTGAAAAGTTTTCTCATTCAGCTAAAACACTATTCACAAGGGTTACAAAAAGTTGAAAATTTTCGGGGTTATTACAGCATTCATTGACTCACTAGCAATGATGTCCATCCTTATCACTCCTGTACCTGCATTTCTCTCAATTTCTCTCTTTTTGCATCAAGGGCTCACATTTATTGGAGTCACATCAATCTGACTTTGAGATGGTGCAGTGACTGGGTCATTAGCACCAGTTTGCATTGTGTGTGTTCCCTGTGCATCCCCAAGGGTTGTTGATCTTTTCTTTCTAGCATAAGTTTGTGATGAACTTGTGTCCCTAGCCCTTTTGGCCTGTGCTCCTGGTTGGGAGCTTGTTTCAATAGTAACACCCTTTTGGGAGGATGAAACTAGAAATGAGCTAATTTCCTTATTAACAACCACAGTTTGTTGGGAAACTGTGGTGTGACTAGGTTTGGGTACACTCTTCTCACCAGCCTTATCCTTAGGGTTTCTTTGATTTTCACCCTGTCCCTCACCTTCACACTCCCCTCTTTTTGTTTAGTGGATTTTGTAACTGATTTCTTTTGAAAGAAACTAGAGGGGGCTTTCTTAGACTTGGATTTTGAAATTTGTGATTTAGTAGCTTGGGTAGGCATTTGTTGGGTCATTGACACAGATGCCATTGCTACATTTGAAGGCAAAGAAGTGTGTGAGGTTGGAAGAGTGGAGACAATAGAAATTACCTCACTTACCTGAGGTCCCTCCATGATTGGAAAATAAAAGAGAGGGACCTCTTTGTGGTGATTTGTCCTATTGAGGTCTGCAATAATCCTTCTTAATTCAACTTATTGGTTGGGTTCTCAATCACAATGTTCTCAATGAGATGGTTAGCAAGCATCATAAAGAATATAGAATAATAGACACTTTTACCTCTCTTATTGAGTTCTCCTAACTTAAAGCCTAACTCAAACAAGACCAAGTCACTGAAATTAAGGTAATTATCAGTAACTAGCATGTAAAGCATGTTAAGCATAAAAATGTTAACAGAATCAAAGTTACTAATCTTACCAGAGAATACTTTAGTTACCACATCACACATAAAGCTCCATTCCTTTCTAAGACCTAACCTCCTAATTTCACTTAACTTAGAGGTAGTAAGTGCATAGCCCATGGAATTTAGCATGTTAACTATATTTGTGTCTGTGTGTGGAACAGTAGCAGTATTGTCAGGAATTTTAAAGCATGCTTTGACAATGTCACTATTAACGCAAAACTGCTTACCTTTGAGAGTAAAAATGATGGTCTTGTCAATAGAGTTGAACACTGCAGTTGTCCATATTTCCTCTACAACCTCACAGTAGATAGTGGGAGATTCCAGCATGGCATAGCTGAGTTTGCAGTTCTTTACAAAATCCATCATCTTGTGGAACTCACCAGACTGTTGAATCTCCTTGTTCACAAGAGTTGTGAAGTTGTTCTTTTCATAGATATATCCAGTTTGACACATGATTTTGACGAATGGATCCATTGTTAAAGATTGAGAAATTTGAAGAGAGAGTATTTGCTTTTGAGGAAGAAAGAAGTTAGAGCAATCGAATTGAGAATGATAAAAGGGTAGAATAAAAATGAATTCTGCTTTTATACTATCTCAGTGATAAACTGTCAAAAATAATAAAGTTAAATAAAGTGACCAATCAAAATTGCCCAAAGTAGCCGTTTAAAAATAAATAAACTGTAAAAATTTTGTCACTTATCCGTCGTGTCATGCTTACAAACTGTAAGTATACTCGATGGATAATATTCAGAGTTTTAACGGCTAAGATTGAGATAATTTAACGGATGAGGATAAATCAGTTATCCGTCGAGTTATAAAATAATCCAGAAAAGTAATTGATTTTTATTAACAAATAATATTTCGACGGATGATCACACTCGATGGATAATAAGCATCCGTCGGGATGTAAAATTTGACTTAGCCAAAATTTCATCTAAAGCTGAAAAATCAATTAATTTTCTGGCTGCATAAAAACTTGCAAACATATCTAAAATAATTCAAGAATAATTAAGCATACCTAACTCAATTGCCGACCTAGAAAAGGTGGATTTATCAAGTGGCTTGGTAAATATATCTGCAAGCTGCTTTTCACTTGGAATAAAATGAAGTTCCACATTACCATTCATTACATGCTCCCTAATGAAGTGGTACTTGATGTCTATGTGCTTTGTTCTTGAATGTTGCACTGGATTTTCGGTGATGGCAATTGCACTTGTGTTATCACAGAAAATGGGAATTCTATCCACTTGTAGGCCATAGTCCAACAATTGGTTTTTCATCCATAAAATCTGTGCACAACAACTACCAGCAGCAATATACTCAGCTTCAGCTGTAGAAGTAGAAACTAAATTTTGCTTTTTACCGAACCAGGACACAAGCTTGTTCCCTAGAAATTGACAGGTTCCTGTTGTACTTTTTCTGTCTATTTTACAACCTGCATAATCTGCATCTGAATAACTAGTTAGATCAAACCCAGAATCTCTAGTGTACCAAATGCCAAGTTTTGATTTCCCTTGAGATATCTGAAAATTCTCTTAATAGCTATTAAGTGAGATTCTCTAGGATCAGCTTAAAATCCAGCACAGAGACAAGTAGCAAATATTATATCTGGCCTACTAGCTGTTAAGTACAGAAGTGAGCCAACCATGCCCCTATAGCTTGAAATATCCACAGACTTTTCAGTAGTGTTTAATTCAAGCTTAGTTGCAATGGCCATGGGAGTTTTTGAAGATGTGCAATCCATTAGATCAAACTTCTTTAAAAGATCATGAATGTATTTAGTTTGACTAATGAATATTCCATCACTAACTTGCTTAACTTGTAAACCAAGAAAGTAAGTTAGTTCTCCCATCATGCTCATTTCATACTTACTTTGTATCAATTTGGCAAACTTTTTGCAAAGTTTTTCATCTGTCGAGCCAAATATAATATCATCTACATAAATTTGAACAAGTATACTAGAGCCATTAACATTTCTAAAGAATAAAGTTTTATTAGCAGTACCTCTTGTGAAGTGATTTTCCAAAAGAAACTTTGATAAAGTGTCATACCAGGCTCTAGGTGCTTGCTTCAGTCCATAAAGTGCCTTCGAAAGATAGTAGACATATTCTGGAAAATTTGGATCTTCAAAACCAGGAGGTTGACTGACATAGACTTCCTCCTCCAAATCTCCATTTAGAAAAACACTTTTGACATCCATTTGACAGACCTTGAAATTGGCTTGAGCTGCATAGGCTAAGAAAATTCTGATGGCTTTAAGTCTTGCAACAGGAGCAAAAGTTTCACCAAAATCTATTCCTTCTTGTCGACAATAGCCCTTAGCAACCAATCTAGCTTTGTTCCTGACAACTATACCATTTTCATCCATCTTGTTTCTGAATACCCACTTGGTGTCAATTGGATTCTTTTCTTTAGGTTTGGGTACCAGCTTCCATACCTTGTTCCTTTCAAATTGGTTTAGCTCCTTCTGCATAGCTAAAATCCAATCAAGATCCAACAAAACTTCTTCTACCTTCTTTGGTACTTCCTTAGATAGGAAGCTGCTATATAGACATTCTTCTTGAGTTTCTCTCCTTGTTTGAACTCTAGAAGATGCATCACCAATGATGAGCTCAAAAGGGTGATCTTTAGTCCATTTTCTTTGTTGAGGTAGATTAGCTCTAGATGAAGAGACCTCATTGTTGTCTTGATGTGTGACTGAGTTTTGATTATTAGGAAACTCCCTCTGAATTTGTGAATCTTTGATTTGAGAAAGAGGAACTTTCTGTAAGTGATCTATTCTGATTTTCAGTTTCTCTTAATGACCCGACGGATGATGCACTTTATGTCCCGATGGATGAAGCTGACTGTTTCTCGACGGATAAGGCAGATTGTCTCCCGAGGGATGAAGCATTTTCCAACTCGATAGATGTTAAATTATGTGCTTCATTAGTTGTGGATTTTTCTGCATTATCCTTATTCATTATTTCTTGATCACATTCATCATCACTGTCATCACTAACCATCTTCATATTATCAAACTTGAGGCTTTCATGGGAATCTTCATCTTGCAGTCCTTCAATCTTTTTGTCATCAAACACAACATGTATTGATTCCATAACAATGTTGGTTCTTAGATTATAGACCCTATATGCCTTTCCCACAGCATATCCAACAAAAATTCCTCCATCTGCTTTAGCATCAAACTTCCCATGTTGATCAGTTTGATTCCTCAAGTTATAATATTTGCAGCCAAAGACATGAAGAAAATTTATAGTTGGTTTCTTGTTCTTGAACAATTGATAGGGTGTCATGCAGTTTGCTTGATTAACCAAAGAAATATTCTGAGTGTAGCAAGCAGTGTTCACAGCTTCAGAACAAAAATATGTTGGTAACTTTGATTCTTCAAGCATTATCCTTGCAGCTTCAATAAGAGATATGTTCTTTCTTTCCACTACTCCATTTTTTTGGGAGTTCTTGCTGCAGAAAACTTATGCATAATCCCATTCTCTTCAGAAAATGATCTCATCACAGAATTCTTGAACTCAGTTCTATTGTCACTCCGGATTCTTCTTACTTTAAAATCAGGATGATTGTTCACTTGCCTTATGTGATTGATGATGATTTCACTAGCTTCATCTTTAGACTTTAGGAAATATGTCCAAGAGAACTTTGAGAAATCATCCACAATTACTAGGCAAAATCTTTTCCTTGAGATGGACAACACATTGACTGGTCCGAATAAATTCATGTGAATTACAAAGGTTCTTCAATTGTTGAATCAAGCTTCTTTCTGAATGATCATTTGATCTGCTTTCCCTTTTGGCAAACATCACACAATCCATCCTTAGAAAACTCCACTTGAGGAATGCCTCTAACCAGTTCTTTCTTGACAAGCTCATTCATGGTCTTGAAGTTTAGATGGGACAGCTTCTTGTGCCATAGCCAACTTTCATCTTGACTTGCTTTACTGAGAAGAAAAGTGACACATTCTGCATTAGATGAGTTGAAGTCAGCTAGATATACATTTCCTTTTCTCACTCCAGTGAGAACCACTTTGTTGCTCCTTTTATTTGTCATAACACAGGCTTCTGAATTGAAGGTTACTGAATTGCCTTTATCACAAAGCTGGCCGATACTCAACAAATTGTGCTTGAGACCATCCACTAAGGCAACATCTTCATTGATGACATTGTCTTTTAAAATCAAGCCATATCCCACAGTATAACCCTTGCTGTCATATCCAAAAGTAATACTTGGGCCAGCTCTTTCCTTGAACTCTGTGAGCAGGGTAGAATCTCCAGTCATGTGCCTTGAACAACCACTATCCAGGTACCAAAGATTCTTTCTGTTTCCCTGCACACATCAAAACAAAATCAAGTTGATTTTGGTACCCAAGTTTCCTTGGGTCCTGCCTTGTTAGCTTTCTTCTTTGGTTTCTTAGGCTTATTTTCATTTGACTTGGGAATATCTGATTCATCCTTAGTTATTTGAGTTGGACCTTTGAAACCAGTCATTAGCACAAAATTATCATGCACATTTTGATAAACAGGAAAACGCATGCTGTTTGAAAATATGTTATTCCGATAAGGCATGCTAAATGGCATTTGTGGCATACTAAATGCAGCATAATAAGGATTATGTGCAAATGGCATATTAGGAAATTGTGCATGCAAATTCTGAGTAGACATAACATTCATAGGCATGGTAGGCATATCATGAAAGAGATGTGTCCTAAGTCCAATCATGTATGATGATTTAGGAATAACTTTTATGTAATTTGTTTTGATTTTATTGATATTAATAA
Source organism: Apium graveolens (assembly GCF_009905375.1). NCBI lineage: Eukaryota > Viridiplantae > Streptophyta > Magnoliopsida > Apiales > Apiaceae > Apium > Apium graveolens. Next base: position 128,213,571 of record NC_133656.1, on the reverse strand, counting down.
AAGACTTGTTTTGGTTTTATTGCGGGCTTTATCTATTTAAGTGTTTAAATAAGATATACCATAGTTTAGAGTAAAGCTTATTATGGATTATGATGAGATCATAATAATGAGACCTAAAAGATGATAACTCTAAACTTAAATATTTCCTGGTCGTAGGATTACTAACTGGTAATTAGTAATCCGCAAAGATCGGTACATACTATGCTTGCTTCATTATGAAGGATGTCCGTTCTCATAGACATTTGTGTGGTTACACTATAGCTAGTATGTAGGTGCTTATTATAGAATAAGTTCACTGAACATGACTCACACAGCTGAACAACTGATGGAGTTCACTCACGTGTCAGCAGTTGTTCACATAGTGATAGTTGTACAAGTATCCTTAGACTTGAGGTTATCATAGTCATCTTGTGTACACTGAACTATGCTTTGGTTTAGTTTTTAGTCTCCAGGGACAATTATAAGGGCTCTACTGGGTATAGGAATTTGTACACGAAGATAGTGTATGATCAATAAAGGATCTACCCCTTCCAGTGAAGGAAGAAAATATTCAATGCTGATCCACTTATGCTAGTTCAGGAATCTCTGGCCAGAGTGAATGAAATTAGAAAGGAGTTTCTAATTTACATTAAATAGAACTAAGCATAGTGAATGGGAAAGAAAATGATTAAATAAGATAGGCTTGACACAAGTTCCATGCCTTGTATTTAATCGTGACATTGCAGGGTAGAAGGAATTAATTGTACGGTAACTACTCACTGAATAGGTTCTTGATATTCCAAGCAGTGAATTCGTATTATCCGGATAGTCGCGATATGCTGAGAAGTATCCCTCACGATGTAGAATAAATATGATTAATTTATTAATTAATCATATTTAATGAATTAGAGAATTTATATAAATAATGATAAAATAGTTTTATTATTATTTATTTCTACTACCGGCTTAATATTGGACCTACAGGGCCACACCATAAAAGAGAATGATTTAATGGTGGAGGAATTAATTAATAATGGCTGGTAATTATTTATTTGTGAAATAAATAATTAATTAGCAGATTTAATAATTGATTAAATGAGATTTAATTAATTCTTAATATTATTAATTAAGAATTTAATTTTGGAAATGAAATCAAGTAAGAGAATTATTTTTCTAAAGTGTTTAGAAAAGGGATTAATGATTAAAAGGTGTTTTAATTATTAGTTAATTGGTTAATAAGAATAATCAATTAAAGGGAATAATAATAATATTTTATGGAAAAATTTCAGCTGAAAATTTTGCCTATAAATATACTATTATAAACCCTATTTGCCTCAACCCAAATAATTAACCCTAATTCTAAAGTATAACAAGAGGGAGGCAACTAATTCTCTCAACCTGATCTTCCTCCTCCATCACATTGTACTCTTGGTGGATATCGGTGGAGTGCTTCACAATTGAGGAGCAGCTGCTAGGGATTTCCGTTCATCGTTCTTGGATCGCTATTAAAGACCTCCATCTTTCCATTAACGTAAAGCTTCTTAAGATAAACATACTGAACTACTAATTAAATATTATTTTTCGCATGGATCCTGCGGAGGGTTTCAGTTTTTTTAAGATTTAAATTTACGTTTTCGTTGCGTTTATGTGCTAAAAACCCTTCATATCAATCATGTTGGGAAAAGAGGGAGGCACAGACATAGGAGTAGGCATGGCAAATTTGCAATTAACAGACAGGTGATTACCACTACCACACTTAACACAGATTTTTCTTGGAGCATATTTATCAGGTGTGTAGTTGTTATATTTGTTAATTCCTACTTTCCCATTTCTATTGTTTTTTTTTAGTTTCTGTTTTAACCTCAATCTTTTATAACCTATCATTCAATTGCTTGATGGACAGATGACCAACATTAACTTTCTTTTCCTTCCTAACTTGACTTGACTCTCCTGGAATAAAGTTCTTAGAAACTGATCCATATTTCTCATTCAACTTAGCTAGTTTAGCTTTGCTAATAGGTTTACTCACAGCCGATGGATGTGGCTCCTTGTTACTCGATGGATAATCCTTTTGATTATCCAACGGATGATCTTCATCATCCGTCGAGTCCACATCTGTCAACAATCCTTCAACCAAATTGGACTCAAGCTTCTCTTTAATCTTCTTCCAGGCTGCATCACAAAAGGACTCAATGCCTTGAGCTTTAGTGATTTGAGCATGGACATCTCTGGATGATTTTCATGCTTTAATCACTTCCGGTTCCCGTTCAAGCTGCTTCTTCAAAATCTCTTCTTTCTTCAAGGACTTAGTGAATTCATCCTTAGCAATCTTACACTTAATTCTCAAGTTTTTCAAATTCAATGAACTGAGACTCTAGCACATTATTCCTCTCACTTAAAAACATATTATTTTCTTTAATTTTAGCATTTTCCTTAGTGAGAGACTTAAGTGTAACAAGCAAATGATATAGTTCTGTGGACATATCATTGATTGCATCATTACACTTAGCTTTAGATAAATGTGCTAGGTTAGTGGTGATTACCTGATTACTTGAAGAACTTGTTTCTGTTTCATCAGATTTGGCCATCAGGGCTAGATTGACATAGCTTGTTTCTTCATCTTCATCCAATCCATCAGCTGCCCAGTCATTTTCTTGTATAATGAAAGCCCTTTTCCTTTTGCTTAAATAACTCAAAGTATTTCTGTTTATAATCAACAGGCTCAAATTTCTTCTTGCTGGAATCTGACTTTCTACACTCATTGGCAAAATGCCCAGCCAAGCCATATTTGAAACATTTGAATTTGGATTTATCTACCATGTTTCTACTTGGTTTGGCTGCTCCAAAGTTCTTTTTGAACTTAAGCTTGGCAAATCTTCTGGAAAGGAATGCTAAATGCTCATCAATATCATCCATATCATCTTGGCTCAAATGATCTTCATTTTCAGCTACCAGCCCTTTGCCCTTGCTTTCACAGACCTTTGATGTAGACTCAACAGCTTCTACCTTCATCTCTTTCTCCTTCTCTAACTCAGCAACCAGTGCTATGGACCCTCCTTTCTTCCTTCCTTTCTCTATCCTCTCATCTTGCTCTATTTCAAGCTCATAAGTTTTCAGAATGCCATACAGTCTCTCCAAGGTAAACTCCTTGTAATCCTGAGAATTTCTCAATGAGACTGTCATTGGTTTCCATTTCTTTGAAAGAGATCTAAGGAACTTGAGGTTAGAGTCTTTTATTTGATAGACTCTTCCATGCAACTTCAGAGCATTTAGTAGTTTTTGAAATCTACTAAAGATATCAGTGAGAGATTCATTGTCTTCACAATGGAAGTGCTCATATTGCTGAATTAGCAGCTGCATCTTATTTTCCCTTACTTGCTCAGTACCATCACAAATAATCTGGATAGTGTCCCAAACCTTTTTGGCTGTTTTACGGTTAATAATTTTATCAAACATATCACCATCAACTCCATTAAATAATATATTCATGGCCTTCTTGTTTTTCCTGACTTGCTCAATATCAGGTTCTAACCATTCATGCCTAGGCTTGAGAACAGATGGCTCATTGCCAGTTGCAGCTCTCATTGGTACATGAGGACCTCTCTCTATGCAATCCACATAGGCCTCATCTTGGGAAAGAAGATGTAGGTGCATCTTCACCTTCCAGTGGTGATAATTATCTTTGTCCAGAAAAGGAATTTTAACTTCAATATCCTTGTTGTTCATCTTGCTGTTTGTTGTGATATTTACACTCTTTGTACTTCAAGAGCCTGCTCTGATACCAATTGTTATTCCTTAACAATACAACAAGAATTACAGAAGAGGGATTGAATGTAATTCTGGCTTCTATTTAAAGATTTTAAAAATAGTTCTTAACTCAACATATATATATGTGTTTTGATTTGTAGAGTGCGGAATGAAATAATTAGATAAATCAAACACAAAGTAATAAAAACACAAGTCTTTAAAACTTTCTGGTGGATTTGAATGTATCCACTAGAGATATATAAATATCGATTTGAGAACTCTGTGAAGCTCAAATTAGCTCACAGCTGCTTTACAAGTTGAACAAACAAACTATGGAGAAATTCTTGACAAGTACAGCTTTATCTATTTCTCACTTAAAATGTGTTTGCTTATTTTGATAGTTGTTGTTGTTGTTCTACTTGCTACACTTGGTTTATATATCACCAAGTTTACATGGTAATAAGACAGGATAATAAAACAAAACCTATCAAGTCTAACTCCATGCTACTTCATTACTCTATTTCAGCATCTTTGAAAATCTTCATAACTTGTATGGAAATGATAATGCTTCTTTGTTCTCAATTTCCTGCTAAACAGGGTGCCACATTCCTTTTTCAAACACCCAACGCATGTGACTGTGTTGTCACTGTCAATAGATGTTTGAATTGATCATCCGTCGGGTACATGCTTATTATCCGTTGGGTAGCTTTGTTGATCACCTTCGGGTAGCTTTGTTGATCATCCGTCAGGTAGCTATTTGACACTTGACTCCATTTCACTTATGTATAATTACAAGACATCTTATATTTACAATTAATCAACCTATTCTGCATACCTACTAGTAGTCAACATGACTCATATGCTACTACAGAATCTACACAAAGTTGTTTGCAAAAATGTGCTACAAAACTTATTATTACATAAGCTACTCACTCGATGGATGTCAAATCATCATCCGTCGGACTATATTGAATCATCCGTCGGGACTATATTTGATCATCCGTCGAGTGCTACAAAATTCACTAAGTTAAATCAGCTAAGGTGTTTTGTTTAATTTATCATCAAGTTCATAACATATTTCTAACAAATTTATTATTCAAATTGACATTAAATTTATATGTTACATAACTAATTAATAAATCCTGAAAAATATATAAAATATTATTATATATCTCACGTCTACTTTTTTAATAATCTTATTAATAATATCTATTACTCATGTATAGTTATTGTTGATTAGTTATTTAAATAGTTATAAAATAAGATTCGTAAATTCGTAATATATAATATATGTATATATATGTTACTCGAGGCACCTTAGTAACACATTTTATTATATTAAAATAATTTTTTTTATAATTATAAAAATATGAAAAATATGTGCACAATCGCATACCTTAAATGGAGGTTAAGAATCATGTGTTGTCCTAGATCCACTTGACTCACTCCAAGATACTCAATTATAATGTTATAAAAAATTGTAATGTTATAAGTCATATTAGTAAAAAAAAAGTTATGTACATAGTTGTCTTAAAAAATAAATAAAATTAAATTATTTAGTAGTAACATTTTTTGTTAAACAACTCAAACTTTCATTTCAAAATTACATGCTTATGATTGAGAATATCTTTTTTTTACATGAGAATATCTTTTAAAACAAGCTTACAAATAAAATTATAAAATCTAGTATTTATTAGAATATTTAATGATAAATGAATGAGCCAATTTCACATTGTATTAAAGTATAAGAATTAGTATTCTAATTTTTCAATTTTTTTAAAAGTGACAAATAAAAACATTTGGAGCACATGAACTGGATAATTTTTATAGCACAACACCAAATTGTGAAGCGATATACAATGCACTTGAACTAATGATATTTTTTTTAAAAACAATTAATAGAAAATTCATTGTAGTGAGAGACTAAACAAAAAAAATAATATATTAGTGAGGTTAAAGATTTATCTTGATTCAAAATCGTGTGAGTATATCGTATTATACCAAGTTAGTTGAAAATATTTACTTATTATTTTCAATCTATTCTAAAGAGAAATTGGTTAGAGAAAATTTTATAAATAATTCATTTACTTAATAGTCTGAGCATATGTTTATATTCTCAACATACTAAGTATATTAAGTATTACAGAAAATTGGTACACGCAGCATATCACATTGAAAATTAATTCTCTATAAGCATATTTGGTAATTTTAATGGAGGTGTTAATAACAACATATCTCGCTCCTTTGTATATCTAATTTGACAACATTGTAGTCAAGTGGATGGTTGAACGACAATTAAATGCTTTCTATATTTAAGGTGTACTAATTTTATACAAAGAAGATGATATACTCTTCTCTAGGGATGACAATTTGTACCGAACCGATGAATACCCGATCCATACCGATCCGATCGGGTTTTACCGAACCCGAATATTTCGGGTTTGGATTTGGGTTCGGGTTTGTTATTTAAACCCGAATCATTTTCGGGTCGGGTTTGGGTTTAAGGTATACCGTTTCGAACCCGACCCGAAAACCTGAAACCCATTCTGTTCCGACCCAACCCGATCCGAAATCTGTGTTAATATATAAATAATATTTTATATTTTATAAGTAATAATATAATATATAATATAATATATTACTAATATTAGTACTAAAAAATTATACTTTTTTATAAATTATTGCATTAAAGTCGTTGAAATATGTTTTTAGCAAGCATATTCAGTACAAGTATACTAAAGGTTAAGATTGTTGCATTATTTCACTAACAATTTTTTTCACAGAGGTATGATCCATTGTCTTCTCTGAACCCTCTAATTCAACCCCAAGAATTTTAATATTGTCATATTTATGAGCACTTTGCTCAAATCTGTTAGGAATATGTTGTGAACTTGATGATAAGTTAAACAAAACACCTTAGTAGATTTAACATAGTGATTTTGTATCTTTCAACGGATGATTACTTCACTATCCGTTGAAAGAGTAGCTTATGTAAAATAAGGACAGTAGCACATTTCTGCATACTTATAGAAGCTTAGTGAACTAAATTAGTGAGAAATATTTAAGTCATGTTGACTACTAGGTTGATATACATGATAGGTTGGCCAATTGTAAATAGATGATGCCTTGAAATCTTGTGTAACTGAAATGGAGTTAACTGGCTAAAAGATAGTCTCAACGAATGCTTCACAAAGCTTCAACGGATGCTCAGATAAAGCTTCAACGGATGTTCTATAAAGCTTCAACGGATGATCATCCTGAGTATCAACAGATGATCATACATAGTTTCAACGGATGATCCGGTGAAGCTTCAACGGATGTTAAAATTCAAAAGAGCAGTTGATAGTGACTTGACAGTCACATGCGTTGATTGTATGCAAAAGGAATGTGGCAGCCTGTTAAGCAGGATTATGAGAACAAAGAAGCATAACCATTTCCAAGCAAATTGTGAAGATATTCAAAGATGCTGGAATAGAATAGTGAAGTAGCATGGAGTTAGACTAGATATGTTTGTTTTATTATCTTGTCTTATTTTCATGTAAACTTGGTGATATATAAACCAAGTGTAGCTAGTAGAACATTCAATTAAGCAAACACATTTTAGAAGAGAGATAGAAAAAACTGTACTTGTCAAGAATTTCTCTGTAGTTTTTTTGTTCTACTTGTAAAGCAGTTGTGAGCATTTTAAGCTACACAGAGTTCTCAAACTGATATATATATATATATCTGGTGGATACACTCAAATTCACCAGAAAGTTTTAAAAAAACTTGTTTTTTTATTACTTTGTGCTTTAATTTATATAATTCCTTCATTCCGCACTTTGCAAATCAAACACTAATATATACTCAGTTAGAACATTTTTATAAATCTCAAAAAGTAGCCAGAATTACATTCAACCCCCCCTTCTGTAATTCTTGTTGTATTATTATGGAATAACAAAATCAGATCCTAGTAATTTTTCACCAGAGTTTGTGCAAATTAAGGTGCAATTTGATAGTGATCTACAAACCCGAACCCGAACGAACCCGATGGGTTCGGGTTTAATGGTTCGGGTTTTATCGGGTTCGGGTTCGGGTTTGGCAAAAATAATTGGGTTCGGGCTTGGTTTTTGCTAAACCCATTTCGACCGACCCGATTGCCATCCCTACTCTTCTCTGCATGTCTTATCATTACTATCAAATCCTGAATAGAACATTTGAATTTTCTAATTTAGTAATTTAAATTTTATAAAATAAGATTAAAAAATTCTTAAAGAATATAATTTTCATAATGCAAGTTTGCTTTATCTAATCATATAATAATCAATGTTACTCGACGGCGCCTCACAACTCCGTCTCGCATTTTATTATATAGAAATATTTATTAATAACATATATCAATTATGTGTAGCTAATTTAGTTTTAAAATTTTATAAATTAGGATTTGAAAATTCGTAAAATTATATAATTTTCACAAATTTGCAAGTTTATCTTATCTAATCATATAATAATCATTATTACTCGACAGAAACTCACGGCCATAGGCGGCCTTGACCCAGTGCAGGCTATGCGGGTGCGCTGACCCACTGGGATCCAGGGCCCAAAATATTTTATAGACCACACTATATATATATAAGTCATATCTAATTTTGTAATATATATTTGAAAATCCAAAACGAAGTCTCTAAATTAAAAACATAGTCGAAGTTTTCTCATTTATTTTAGTTAATCAGACGCCCACATGAATTTGACTTTGTTTATTAAATTTATTATTATTAATTCAGTAATTTTCTTGTTGTATTGTTCTCCATGATATGTATGTGGGTGTGGCTGCTGCGGTGCTGCTTGCTTTAGGTTATATATAAGTTATAAAATTCATTTTCTTGTTATTCTCAACCTATGTTATCTCTCATTAAAAACTTTCTAAATATATAAAATAATGTATTAGTTTAGACATCGTAATATTTGTATAATTTAAGATGTTTGGGTTACTATTTGTTTTATGTAAGAAACTTGAATGTATTGGATTTAAAATTAAAACGTGGAGATTAGCCTTGTAGCGTAGCACTTGTCTAGATTCCAAACCTCTTAAAATATTATTTTTTTTGAAAAAAAATTGTTTCACATATTTATATAGGGCCTCGAAAAAATGTCCGCACTGGGCCTAGAAAAACTTAGGATCGGCCCTGCTTACGGCGTCATCTCGCATTTTATTATATAAAAATATTTTATTAGGAACATATATTAATTATGTGTAGCTAATTTAGTAATTAAAATTTTATAAAATAAGATTCAGTAATGCTTAAAGAATATAATTTTTATTATGCAAGTTTACCTTATATAATCATATAATAATCAATTTTACTCAATGGCGCCTCACATCGTTGTCTCGCATTTTATTATATAGAAATATTTATTTATAACATATATAAAATATATATATAGCTAATTTAGTATGAAAATTTTATAAAATAAGATTCCAAAATTCGTAAAAGAATATAATTTTCACAAATTAGCAAGTTTACCTTATCTAATCATATAATTATAAGTGTTACTTGACGGCGTCTCACGGCGCCGTCTGACATTTTATTATATAAAAAATATTATAATTTTAAAAAATAAGTTCATACAATTATAAAATTATTAAAAATTTTATAATTTAAATATGTATACGGAACTGTCTTAAAAATGTATATAGTTGAATAACTAATCATTTACTAAAAATATTTTTTGTTAAACCAATCAAACTTTCACTTCATTTTTTTAATTATAAAATGGATGATTGTTTGCATAATGTATATAAATATCAGTAATTTTATAATTAATTAAAATATTAATTAGAAATTTTTTAATTTAAAATATTGATAATGGGTAAATGATAGGCTATTGGGAGTAACAAATAAAATTTTAAATTTTGAAAAACGATGATAATGGGGAAAGTATAACATTAAGTGTTGAAAAAAATATTGGCTTGCTTAATTAGTGCACAAAACTTATTATAATTGGTGTATTATATTAATTATTTTCTTATTTTGTTACAATAATAGTTTAATTAGCATAATCAATACTCTTTTCGGAGCAACAAATTTCAAATTTGAAATATAAGGCCATATAGGAAAGAATAATCTTCATGGACAGAATTATGCAAATTTCATAGCCAACATATTAAATAACTTTCCTTTTCAGTTGTTAATTATCAATGGATTAAGGAACTAATATGTCCAAGAATAGACTACTGAGAGAAATAATTTAAATTTTAAATTTTGAAAAATAATGTGAATAGGGAAACAATAACACATGATGCTGAAAAGATATTATTTTCCTTAATCAATTCTTGAATCAATAACTCTAACTAGTGCAGCGCCTTCTCATCAATCAATTCTGAAGGCCAGTTGAAGCTACGCAAAGCTTCAACTTTTCATTCGTAACCACCTTAGTTAACATATCTGCAAGATTCTTTGAAACAAGGATTTCTTCAAGGACAAAGTACTATTGCTTATCAACTCTCTTGTTAAGTGATATCTCAGCTGAATATGCTTCGTCCTAGCATGAAACACAGGATTCTTCGCAAGATGAATAGAACTCTGACTGTCACTATACAAAGCATTGTCCGCCTGTTTCTTGCCCAACTCCTCAAGAAAATTCTTCAATCAAATCATCTCCTTGCTAGCTTCAGAGATAGCCATATATTCTGCTTCTATGGTTGAAATAGTTGAAGTCGAGACATCCAACTAACTGCGGTGCCACCCAAAGTGAAAATATAACCCGTTGTACTTTTTCTTGTGTCCAAACATCCACCCAAATCTGCATCAGAGAACCCTTTCAAGATAACATCTTTCTTACTGAAACATAGTGCAAACTTGGATATGCCTTTCAAGTAGCGTAACAACCACTTGACTGCTTTGTTAGATATATTTGTGATGTCATGTCTAATACGATTTGTGTTTATTTTCAGATCTTACTTAACAGGATAAATCAGTACTTAACTGGAAATCAGTACTTATACTGAAGTTAGGACTTAAGATATCAGAACTTAAGTTGTCAGAACTTAAGTTATCAAGAGATAATTATCAGGAGATAATATTAGGACATAAGGAGACGTTCAGATAAGGAAGGCTGCTGATTGAAAGGAAAGAAGATCGAGACAAACATAAGAAGAGATATGCATGGAGAAGAATTCTATGAAGAATAGAATACTTGGAAGAAAAGATAACTAATTGATATATATTAGGAAGCATAATTGTATTCCATATCAATTAGAAGTTTATCTTGTAACTGTGTAGTATATAAACACAGACATAGGGTTTACACTATATGTGTTATCATAATCGAGATTATTATTCATTGTAACCCTAGTAGCTCTCGTGATAATTTGTTCATCACTGAGAGAGAACAGTTCTTTGTAATAGAGTTTATTGTGTTGAATAAAATCTATGTTTTGTTACTTGAATTCTTATATTCGATTTGATTATAGTAAACACTGTATTCAACCCCTTCTACAGTATGTGTGACCTAACAAGTGGTATCAGAGCAATCTGTTAACATACATGCAGTAAAGATCCAAAAACAATCATGTCTGAAGAAGTACAAACTCCAACCAAGCCCACCAAAACTGAAGATACTCCAAAGACTCAAATCCATAATCGATATGAGACTATTAGGGTTCCCATACTGAAACCTTCCGAGTACTCCATATGGAAGGTGAGGATGTTTATGTTTCTAGAAGCTACAGATCCAGAATACCTTGACAGAATTAATGAAGGACCACATAAGCCAACCAAACTCTCTGTTGTACTTGCAGATTAGCCAACACAGACTGTACCAAAGGAGAAAAGTGAATATAAAGCGGAAGATATCTCATTTATTTCAAAGGATGCAAAGGTAAGACATTGCTGCATAGTGCCATTGGTAATGTCATGTCAAACATGGTAATTAACTGCAAGATTGCAAAGGAGATATGGGATGCCTTGGAGACAAGATGCCAGGGAACTGATTCAATTAAGAAGAACAGGAGGACAATACTCACTCAAGAGTATGAGCACTTTGACTCAAAACCTGATGAGTCATTAACTGGTTTATATGACAGATTTGGCAAACTCTTGAATGATCTGTCACTGGTGAATAAGGAATATGATCTTGAAGATATTAATCTTAAATTCCTTTTAGCTCTTCCTGAAAGTTGGGATTTGAAGGCCACAACTATAAGAGACAATTATGCTCTTGATGAAACTACTCTTGATGAAATTTATGGTATGCTATAGACTCATGAACTTGAGATGGATCAAAGAAGCTAGAGGCATGGGAGAAAGTCAAGGACAGTTGCTCTTAAGGTTGAGGAGGAATCCCCTAAAGTGGCTGTCTCAAAGAAAGGCAAAGGAAAAGCTCTCATCACAAAGTCTGATACTGAGTCATCAAGTTCTGATAGTGATGAGGATTCAGAAACTGAAAGTCTATCTGAGATGGACCCTGATGAAGAAATGATGAAGCTGTGTGCTCTTATGGTGAAAGGAATCACAAAGATTGCATACAGGAAATTCAGAAGGGGAAAGAAGTTTTCCAGGAAAGGTGCAAGTTCTGATAAGAGAGGTTTCAGAAAATTTGAAGGAAAAGGAGGAAAGTCTGACAGTGGAGATTACTCAAATGTCAAATGCTACAACTATGGTGAGAAAGACCACATATCTCCTGATTGCAAGAAAGTGAAGAGTGACAAAGGCAAGGCACTTGTCACAAAGAAGAAAAGTCGGACAAACACTTCAGATTCTGAAAGTGAGGTGAACTATGCCTTGATGACAAATGTTGATAGCAGTTCTGAAGCTGCTGAGTTAAAGGTACCTCAAATAACTTATGATTTTCATACTGATGATATTACTGAGTTGAGAAGATATCTTAAAACCATGTTCATTAGTTATAGAGATCAAACCTTAACATGTGAAAGATTAGCTTCTGAAAATCTTGCTTATAAAAAGAGGAATGATTATTTAGAAAAAGAGTTAGTTATGTTCCATCAAACTCGGAAAGATATAGATGATGCTTTCTATGTTAGAGATGAAGTGCTTAAAATAAATGAATCTCTAAAAACTGAGTTAGAAAAGGAAAAAGAGATTATCAGGACTTGGACTAAGTCAGGAAGAATAACTCAGAATTTGTTAAGTAGTGGAAACTGGAAAGAGGGCTTAGGTTATGGAGATGAGAAGAATGATAAAGGAACTGTAGAAATTGAGCCTATAGTTGTTAAACAAAAGCCAAAGGTAAATTTTGTTAAGTTTGTAGCTGTAAAGTCTGATATTGATAAATCAGAAGTTAAAGAGAAATTGGCTTCTGAAAAACCAAAACAGGATAAGCCAACTGAAGTTAACATAGGCTTAATGACAAAGAAGTAGCTTAAGCATAAGCTGAAAGATGTTAAGAATGTAAACAAGGTAAAGCCACCTAGGAAAAATAGGAATGGAAAGGAAGGTGTAAATAAAAGCAATGATTATAAGCCTGTTCCTAATGCTCCTAGAAAGAAATGTTATAACTGTGGAAATTCTAACCATCTGGCTTCTTTTTACAGGAAGAATAAGAACATAAACTCCTTACCTTCAAAATCAGGAGTTAAGAGTCAGTCAGTTAGATATAGGCCACAAAATCCTTGTTTTCATTATGGTAGTTCATGGCATTCCATTTATACTTGTAAGGAATATCATAGTTTGTACTATGATTATTATCAAATAAAACCTTCTTTAAAGAAAGTTAGCATTATTCCTTCTATTGTAAGTTCTGATGTAAAGTCTGATATTGTAAATTCTGATAAGAAAACTGTTAATATAAATTCTGATGCTAAATCCGCTGCAAATGTTAACAAACTTAATAAGGCCAAAGGATCCAAGCAAGTCTGGGTCCTTAAAACTAATCATTAGTGGTCTTTGTGATTGCAGGGCAACAGGAAATACATCCTAGTTCTGGACAGTGGATGTTCAGGACATATGACTGGAAATAAAGCCCTGCTATCAGACTTTATGGAGAAAGTTGGCCCAAGTGTTTCTTATGGAGATGGTAACGTGGGAAAAACTATGGGATATGGCAATATCAAACTTGGGAATGTCATCATTGAAAAAGTAGCTCTAGTCTCAGGACTTAGACACAATTTGCTGAGTGTTAGTCAAATCTGTGACAGAGGTTATCATGTGGATTTCTTTGAAGATAAGCAAATCTACAGGCAAAGTTATTCTAAAAGGATACAGGCATGGTAACATTTATGAAGCCAAGCTTTCAACAAGTACTGATGGTTCTGCAGTCTGTCTGTTAAGTAGAGCATCAATTGAAGAAAGCTAGAATTGGCACAAGAAACTCTCTCATTTAAATTTCAACAATATAAATGAACTAGTCAAGAAGATCTTGTGAGAGGACTGCCAAAATCAGTATTTGCTTCTGATGGCCTTTGTGATTCATGTCAAAAGGCAAAACAAAGAAAATCTTCATTCAAGAGCAAGACTGAATCTTTAATTCTTGAGCCTTATCACCTACTACATGTTGATCTATTTGGTCCAGTGAATGTCATGTATATTGCAAAGAAGAAATATGCTATGGTCATAGTGGATGAGTTCACCAGATACACATGAGTGTATTTCTTGCACACAAAAAGTGAAACTGCATCTATCTTGATTGATCATATCAAATAACTGGATAAATTGGTTAAAGACTCTGTGAAAATCATAAGAAGTGATAATGGCACTGAGTTCAAGAATTTGATTATGGAAGAAAATGCAAAGACCAAGGAATAAAGCAGGAATTCTCTGCTCCTGGAACTCCAAAACAAAATGGAGTTGTTGAAAGAAAGAATAGAACTCTTATTGAAGCTGCACGAACTATGCTTGATGAAGCAAAGTTACCAACCTATTTTTGGGCTGAAGTTGTGCAGACTGCTTATTTTACTCAGAATGAAACACTTATCAACAAGCATGGAAAGACACCATATGAGATGGTGAAGAAAAAGAAGCCAAATCTGAAATATTTTCATGTATTTGGATGCAAGTGTTTTGTTTTTAAGACTCATCCTGAACAGTTATCCAAATTTGATCTAAAAGCTGATGAAGGAATTTTTGTTGGATATCCACTTTCCACAAAAGCCTTCAGAGTCTACAATTTAAGAACAAGGGTTGTCATGGAATCTATCAATGTCTCTTTTGATGATAAGAAGATTACTAGACTTGAAGATTTCAATGATCATGATCAGCTGAGATTTGAGAATGAAGTTTTAAATTCTGATTCTGTAAATCCTGACAGTCTAAATCCTGATACTGCAAATTCTGATGGATTAAACTCTGATGTCATTGAAACTGTGGTAACTATGCCAAAGGAAAATGCACCTGTGCTGGGGGAGCATATTGAAGATTCAACCACATCTCAAGAAGCATCAGAATCTAGAACAGGCTCTTCAAGTTCTGATTCATCAAGTTCTGATGGGCCAAGTTCTGATAATTATGGAAACTCAAATTCTGAAGGATCCAACTCAGAGAGCATAATTTCAGGGGGAGCATCAGAAAATGTTAATGGAGACATCATGGATTATGGGGGAGCATCCAGTTATAGAGATAACCTTCCATCTGCAAGGAAGTGGACTAAAGCACATACACCTGACTTGATTATTGGAGATCCTGAAGCAGGTATAAGAACTAGAATAGCAACATCAATTGAATGTCTCTATCACTCTTTTCTTTCTCAGACTGAACCAAAGAAAGTGGAAGAATCTCTTCAAGATGCTGATTGGGTGCAAGCAATGCAGGAAAAGAAATGAATTTGAAAGAAATAAAGTCTGGACCCTAGTGCCAAGACCAAAGAACGGATCTGTTGTTGGTACAAAGTGGGTGTTCAGAAAAAAAACTGATAGTGATGGCATAATTACAAGGAATAAAGCAGGGCTGGTTGTAAAAGGATATTCTCAACAGGAGGGAATTGATTATGATGAAACATTTGCACCAGTTGCTAGATTGGAAGCCATAAGGATATTTTTGGCTTATGCTGCTCACAAAAAGTTTACAGTCTTTCAAATGGATGTAAAAAGTGCTTTTCTTAATGGAGAATTAGAAGAAGAAGTATATGTTGAACAACCTCCAGGTTTTGTAGATTCAAAATTTCCTCATCATGTCTACAGATTTGATAAAGCACTTTATGACCTTAAGCAAGCTCCAAGATAATTGTATGAGACATTAGCTCAGTTTCTTCTGGAAAGTGGATTTAACAGAGGGACTATTAACAAAACATTGTTCTATCTCAACCATGGAAATGCCTTACTTTTGGTGTAAATATATGTTGATGATATCATTTTTGGTTCTATAAATGATAGACTTTGTAAAAGGTTTGCCAAGCTAATGCAGTCAAGATATCAAATGAGTATGATGGGAGAAATTAGCTATTTTCTAGGCCTTCAAGTCAAGCAGAATGAAGAAGGAAATTTTATTTTTCAATCTAAGTACACCAGAAATTTGTTGAAGAAATTTGGAATGCAAGATTGTTCAAGTGCATCCACTCATATGGCCACTGCAACAAAATTGGATAAGGATACTGGTACATCAGTAGATATTACTGATTACAGAGGTATGATTGGCTCACTACTCTATCTAACTGCAAGTAGACCTGATATCATGTATGCTACCTGTCTTTGTGCAAGATTTCAAGCAGATCCAAGAGAACCTCACTTAACAGCTGTAAAAAGAATTTTCAAGTACCTTAAGGGTACAACTGATCTAGGATTGTGGTATCCTAGAGAATCAGACTTTAAGCTAATAGGTTACTCAGATGCAGATTTTGCAGGATGCAAAATTAACAGGAAAAACACAAGTGGAAGCTACCAATTTCTTGGAAGCAGATTGTTTTCTTGGTTTAGCAAGAAACAGAAGTCAATTTCCACATCAACTGCAGAAGCAGCGTACATTTCTGCAGGAAGCTGTTGTTCACAGATTCTTTGGATGAAGAATCAATTACTGGATTATGGGTTAACATATTCTAAAATCCCTATTTACTGTGATAATCAAAGTGATATTGCTATGACGGGTAATCCAGTTCAACACTCAATGACAAAGCACGTCAGCATTAGGTACCACTTCATAAGGGAACATATGAATGAATGTACAGTGGAATTGCATTTTGTTCCAACAGATCAACAACTAGCAGATATCTTCACAAAACCACTGTGTGAAGCTACTTTTACAAGATTGGTAAATGAACTTGGAATGGTTTCAGGTTCTTTCTCTAAATCTGCTTAGTTTATGTTCTGATACATCAGACTTTATGATCAGTATTTACAGATATTACTATCTTTGTATATTATGTGCTTAATTTGAAATTTTCTAAGTGCTGATTGTTGTCTGATGTGAATTTCTAAACTCTGATAGTGATATGAATGTTTCTGTGACTATTCAATCCGATGAGGATAACTACGCTAGATACTGACCTAGTAGTCTTTAATATACTAATAATCCCATGTTTGAAGTAATTGTTTATGTAGAAATCTTTTAACACAAGCAAATTCTGATATTGAGCTTAGTTAAAGTTTACTTTGTGTATCTTATTACTAAGTCAAAAACTAGAATAGTGCTTCTTATCTGTTAAGTTCTGATATTAGTAAATCTGATGGATGTACTAAGTGCTGATAAACCTCACTTATCAAAAGAAAAAGAAAAGAAAAGAAATAAATATCAAGTACTCCTTTGAGATCTAGGGTAAAAATGTGGAAGGGAAGACCCAAGTGCATTGCTAGTATTAAGTCATGTGCATTAGAAAAGCAAAATAAAATTTTCTTGGTGACTTTTCACATTCTCTGATTACTGGAGAAATACTCTGATAATAGCATAAATTCTGATAAGCAGTTGTGACTCACTTACACTGAGAAGCCATTGTAAAAAGAATTTCAAAAGATGCATAAAATGAGCATAAAACAGTTGAGGTGGACTCATGTATGAACTCATTCTATAGTAGACTTCAGAATAATGACAGATTTTGAGCAAAGTTCCTATTTATGCCTTACTTCTAAGATGTACTGAAGTGAATCAGACTTTACTCTTTGTCTGATATTTAGCTTATTGCACACACAAACACTCCATATGAATGATGAAAATTACAGTGGTGATAAATGTTGCTTTAGATGAACAGTCTTAGTGTCAGTTGCATAAATTCTGAGGACAAGTTCTGATGGAAGTTCTGATGATTAAGTTCTGATGTACTCATATCAGTACTTGTGTGAAGAATTACAGAAATAAACATTCACTTTTGGAGTTAAGGAGCCATATTCTGATGACTTTTAAATTCTGATAATAATCAAGTTCTGATGCTGACGTGGCAGTATTTATTTAATTGGTTTATTTTTTTTGGCCATTACTTGAACGATCATATTTTTACAGAATATTGGTTTATGTGAGATAAAGCAGTCATAATCATTTATTTAGTGGGAACAGTTTTTTTTTAAAAAAAACTGAACGTGTAATATAATTATTATCTATTTACCGTGCCCATTAACTTTTGCCTTAACTGCTGCATGCCTGACAGGTGTAAAGGTCTGTTCCACTTCTTATTAACTGCTGTCACGTGGGGTTTCTAAGTAAAAGAGATAAAAGATTTTCAAATCTTTTATTTTCATTTTTATTCTACTCTCTCTTTTCTTATTCTCTCTCACATTTTCTGACGGTTTGCTTTACAGACATTTTCTCAAACACCTTACAGGCACTCTAATTTCTTACTTATTTCTAATGGCACCCAAGGATTTAATTGTTGATGGAGCCAAATTTGTACCAAATAACTATGCTGCAATCTTGAATAAGGCTGAAGCTCCATCAGATCTGCACTTTGTGCAAGATTTATTAGCTCATAGTGAGATTGGGTATGCATTGACCCAACATCAAACTATTTCAAGCCAACAAGTGCTGACATTTTGGAGAACTGGGCTTTTTGATGATGGTGGTGCTACTGGTACTCCAAGCATTGTTGTCACATCAGGAGATGTCGAGCATGTGGTTACTCCTGGAGCAATTCGTAAAGCTCTTCAATTACCTGAAGGTTACACATTCTCAATAGTGGAGGATCCTGTCTTACAGTAGCTTATGGCCAGTTTGGGCTATGAGAAAAGTTTGGGAAAGCTGGGTCAACTGAAAAGAGCAAATATCAGAAAGGAATGGAGCTTTTTCTTTGATTGTATCACTAAGGCATTCGCCAATAAGTGCTCCAACTTTGATGCTATTCCCATCATGATTCAACAAATCGGGTATGCCCTTATTCATCAAACTCATTTTGATTTTTCAAGTACTGTGCTAGGTTTCATAGGGGATAGGATGACAGAGGATAGAAATGTAGTATACTTTGCTAGATTCTGTCAACTTATATATACTTTTTGTTGTGCTGATGAACCCCTACCTACCAGTGATTTAATTCCACCTTTAAGCTTGCAAAAAGGGCCTTTACTGATTTGTTAAATGCTGACATTAAGAAACAAGTGCAGAGACCCTTATAGATTCCTCAGTTAGTAAAACAGATCTTGGTAAATGCTGACCCACAAACATATACATCTGTTTACCCTGATATTCAACCCACCAACACATCATAGTCATCTCAACAGCCATCAGAACCTACCATCTCTCACCAACCTCAAACTTCTCAACCTCAATCTACTCAACCATCTATCAGGACATATTTCAAACCATCACAACCATCTCAACCTCAACCATCAGAACATCCTGTGAAGCCTTCATCTTCCAAACCGAAGAGGAGTAAGATAGTACCTCAGTCTCAACAGAAGAGAAGGAGAATTGTTTTGAGAGATGAGTCAGACAATGAGGAACAGGTTCCAATATCAGAATTTGTTGTTATAGAAGCTGAGAAGATCTCTTCTCAGAAAGATACTGAAACTGGGAGTTCTAGGCCCCTCAAAGGCTTAGAAAGCTAAATACTGATGATGAATCTCCCAAAGTCTCTAATTCTACAAAAAGACTTAAAAAGCAAAGAGCCATGAGGGCTGTAAGTGTATCATCACACTCTGAAGACATTCTGGAAGAAGCAGCTAAGGAAGGGGGTCAGGAATCTCTGATCCCAACAGAACCTATCGTCATCGAATTACTTCCCATAGCTGAATCATACTTTACTTAAGCTCCAAAGTCTCCTATTCAAGAGTAAGAGGATATTCAAGAACAATTGTCTACACCTCCTGTGACTCCTATAATTGATCCAGTACATGTTGAAGACCCAGGTACAAGTGCTGAAATTGATATTCATAACTTGATTGTACCTAAGGTTCTGTACTTGGAAGCTCCACCAACTCAACTCACTCCACCAACAACACCAATTCAAGATGCTGATTTCAATGAAGATATTCCAACCACACCAATTCTGAATTTGGATGATGAAAATCAGATTTTAGGTGAGCATCAAGATTTGGCTGTTGATCAAAACTTAGTTGCAGATCAGAACTTAGAGGATGATGTTGAAGCCTCTACAGCCCCCCATACTGTTATTTTATCTGAGGATGCTGATGCTGCAAGCTCTGTAAGTTCTGATGCTGATAATGCTGACATTACTGGTGAAGCTGATACAAATGTAGATGTTGATGCAGCTGGTCCATCTGGACATGCACCTCAACAAGCTCCATGCAAAGCTGATTTAGTCAAGAAGTTTGTTAGAGGGGATGCACCAGTACCTTGGAGTGAAACTCCTAGAGGAAAGGAGTGGACTAAGGAATGGAACACAGTTAGTTTTGTTCCTTCTGAGAAAATTCTTGCTGAGCACCTTGCCAAAGCTGATGAAATGCTGATAAATGATGATTTCAAGGCACAACTGAGAGTTACTGCAATGAGTACTAGGCACCTTCAAGGTCAACACTCCATAACTGATGACAAGGTGAATAAAATTCAGGAATCTTTGATCCAGCAAGATATGAATATAAAATTGGAAAAGAACAGATTTGTCAAGCCAGCCTTTGACAGAATTGGGAATATTGAAAAAACTCAGGAGAAGCAACAAGCTCAGATTGATGAAATTCTAAAGAATCAAGCTTCTCATCAAACTCAACTCAATGAGATCCAATCCTCAGTGGAATTGCTTGTCTCTCTTCTTTTACCTGTTGATGCCAAAAAGGGGGAGAAAGTAATTAAGTCCAAATGCAAATCTATTAAAACACTGAAGGGTAAGGATGATAGAAATGATGACCAAGGAAACTCTGGAATGGGTAGAGGTCATGGTCAAGGAAAAGGTTTTTCATCAAGAAAAGCTGGAACTACAGGTCAAAGAACAAGTTCTGATACTGGGAGAAGAATAAGTTCTGATACTGGTAAAAGGATAAGTTCTACTGAACATCTGGAACTTGATGAAGAGATTTTAAAGAGATTATTTCTCAAAGAAAATCATGGAATGGACTTTGAAAGTCTAAAGGAAGAAGAAGCTAGACTTAAAACAGAAAAAGTCAACTCCAAATCTAAAGCTTCTGTTGTTTAAAAGAAACTTCCAAAACCTAAGGGTATTGTGATTAAGGAAATGACAATTTCTGAGGCAACCAAAGCCAAATCACAAGTGGAGATAGATCCAAGATCCAAGGGCAAAGAAAAAATTGGTGAACCTGTAAAGGTATATGTGCCAGTCATGGATGAAGAAATATCTGATGAAGATGCTAGTCTGATTTTGAAGAAAAAGGATATTCAAACAACCTCTGGCATAGCTCATGTTGTTCAAGATCAGGACTTCGTAAATTCTGATAATTCAGTGAAGCAAGCAACCTCTGACATAGCTCAAGTTGGCTTGATATCAGAAGATAAGGAAAAGGAAACCTCTGACATTACTCATGTTAAACCTTCAAAGATGCTACTACCAGGATTCACAAAAGCTCAACAGACTCAACCTTTGAAGACTAAATCAAGTGGTTTTGAAGCAAGAGTTGTTACAGGAAAGGAAGCAAGAGATAAATCTGGATTAGGTAGTTCGAAAGAGAAGAGAGTAAGCAATACTACCAATGATCCAACTTCCTTAAGTGAACCAAGTGTAGGAGCAACTCCTAAAAGATTGAATCAACTTGAATCTGTACAAATGGTTTACCATTCTGTTTTGAAAGAAGACATCATGTTATACTTTATGACAGATGAGAGGGTATTCCAGATCAGGGAGAATGCAATTTCATTGAAGTGTTTTGAAGAACTGGAACATGTTCTATTTTTGCTTCAAGTGAAAAACAGATCAACAGATGGTGCTGCAGGGTGTTTAAAATCAAATATTCAAAGACAGAAGAAGCTTTACTCTGTAAAGTCTGACAGCCCATACTGTCCCAAGTACAGATCTCACAGTGGAGAAATTGTTGAAATGAAGCCTAATACTGCTAAAATCATCACTACATTTTCTGATATTAAGGGACTTGAATTCAATCCAGAGTCTGATAAATCCTATATTATCATATTAGATCAGGATATAAGGAAAGCTAAGATAAATGATCTCAGGGCTGCTATTTTTCAAACTGGTGAAGATACAGTTGAACTGAAAAATGCTAAAAGGAGAATGATCAATGAACTTGAATATGCTGAGAGATGTTTGTTGAAGAACTATCTCAGAACAATTCCTGACATCAAAGAGATCAGAAATTGAAGCCAAGTCAAAGATCTACAACTGCTTAAATTCTGAAGTGTATACAGTCTGAAGCTGATATCAGACTTTGAGGATGGTAAAGCTATAAGGACTGTAAGTTGTAGTTATCTAGTCAAATTCTCATGCATTTATACTTAATTTTTTTGATATCATTAAATATCTGTTAAACTTGTATATTATGCTAATTTATCAGTTGGGGGAGATTGTTAGATATATTTGTGATGTCATGTCTAATATAATTTGTGTTTAGTTCTCAGATCTTACTTAACAGGACAAATCAGTACTTAACTGGAAATCAGTACTTATACTGAAGTCGAGACTTAAGATATCAGAACTTAAGTTGTCAGAACTTAAGTTATCAGGAGATATTTATCAGGAGATAATATCGGGACTTAAGGAGACGTTCAGATAAGGAAGACTGTTGATTGAAAGGAAAGAAGATCGAGATAAACATAAGAAGAGATATGCATGGAGAAGAATTCTATGAAGAATAGAATACTTGGAAGAAAAAATAACTGATTGATATATATTAGGAAGCAGAATTGTATTCGATATCAATTAGAAGTTTATCTTGTAACTGTGTAGTATTTAAACACATACATAGGGTTTATACTATATGTGTTATCATAATCGAGATTGTTATTCATTGTAACCCTAGCAGCTCTCGTGATAATTTGTTCATCACTGAGAGAGAACAGTTCTTTGTAACAGAGTTTATTGTGTTGAATAAAATTTATGTTTTGTTACTTGAATTCTTATATTCGATTTGATTGTAATAAACAATGTAGTCAACCCCTTCTACAGTATGTGTGACTTAACATGCTTCCCAATGCTCTCTTCCTGGATTAGACATAAATCTACTAACAACTCCCACTGCATGAGCAATGTCTGGCATTGTACATACCATAACATACATTAAACTGCCAACTACAGATGCATAAGGAACTTTAGCCTTATCTTTCTTGCCTTCATCCATTTTAAGTGATTGCTTCTTTGTGAGATTAAAGTGACTCGCCAACGGTGTACTTCTGGTCTTCGCATCCTGGACACTGAATTTCTGCAACAATTTCTCAACATACTTCTCTTGAGATAATTTTAGAGTACCTTCAGCTATATCCCTTATGATGCTCATACCAAGTATTTGTTTTGTTGCACCCATATCCTTCATCTCAAACTCCTCAGACATTTGTCTCTTTAACCTGTTGATTTCCCTCATGTTTGATCCTGCTATCAATATGTCATTAACATACAAGAACAATATGATATAAGATGAATCAAACTGTTTAAAGTAACAACAATGATCCATAACACTCCTCGTGTACCCATTCTTCATCATAAAGTTATCAAACTTTAAGTACCCTTGTCTCGGTGCTTGCTTTAAACCATACAAGCTTTTTATAAGCTTATAAACAAGGCTTTCTTTCCCAGCTACCTGAAATCCCTCTGGCTGAACCATGTAGATGTCTTCCTCAAGATCACCATGTAAGAACGCAGTCTTAACATCTAGTTGCTCTAGATGTAACTTCTCTGCAACCACAATACTTAGCACTCCTCGTGTACCCATTCTTCATCATAAATCTGTCAAACTTCAAGTACCATTGTCTTGGTGCTTGCTTTAAACCATACAAGCTTTTTATAAGCTTGCAAACAAGGCTTTCTTTCCCAGCTACCTGAAATCCCTCTGGCTGAACCATGTAGATGTCTTCCTCAAGATCACCATGTAAGAACGCGATCTTAACATTTAGTTGCTCTAGATGTAACTCCTCTACAGCCACAATACTTAGCACAATTCTAACTGTAGTCATCTTAACAACATGAGAAAATATATCGATATAGTCAATACCCTTTTTCTGTTGATAACCCTTGACTACTAACCTTGCCTTGTATCTCTTGCTGCCATCATGTTCTTCTTTGATCTTGAACACCCACTTATTATGTAAAGCCTTCTTTCCTGCTGGTAACTCTGTTAAAGACCAAGTCTCATTCTTCTCAAGAGAACTCATCTCCTCGTCCATGGCTGATTTCCACTGAACTGAATCATCCACTTGTACTGCCTCTGAATAACACTGAGGCTCCCCATCCTCGGTCAATAACATATAATATGCTGAAGGAGAATATCTTTGTGGTGGCCTCACACTTCTGCTAGATTTTCTTACTCGATCTGTGGAGCTACTGGAACCCTGTCATCAACATTCTCCGAACTCCCACTATTTCCTGTAAGATCTGTTTCTGTAATATCTTCAAGCACTTCTTCCTCTTTCTCAGGTTGTTCC
The DNA here is from genome assembly GCF_009905375.1 of Apium graveolens. Classification (NCBI taxonomy): domain Eukaryota; kingdom Viridiplantae; phylum Streptophyta; class Magnoliopsida; order Apiales; family Apiaceae; genus Apium; species Apium graveolens. The sequence continues at coordinate 128,189,005 of NC_133656.1, read as the reverse complement.
TTTGTAAACTCGGAATCGACTACAAGCTTATCCTTATACACTGCATTTTCATTAAAAGTAACATCTCTACTTCTAACGACCTTCTTAGTCAGTTCATCCCAGAAACGGTAACCCATATCATTGAGCCATAACCAATGAAGATACACTTCTTTGCTTTCGGATCAAGCTTGTCTCTATCAGAATCTTTAACACGCACATAAGAAAGACAACCAAAAACTCGTAAGTGTGAAAGATTTACCTCTTTTTCCTGCCACTCTTCTTCGGGAATCTTGAACCCCAAAGGACTTGAAGGTCCTCTATTTATGAGATACGCAGCTGTGCTAACTGCATCAGCCTAAAACATCTTTGGCAACCCTGCATGTAATCTCATACTCTTGGCCCTCTCATTCAAGGTTCTATTTATGAGATACGCAGCTGTTCTAACTGCATCAGCCTAAAACATCTGTTGTGGTGTCTATGGAATAATTTTAATCATTCTAATACCAAATTCCATGCAATAGCTTTTAAACTCATTACTACTGTATTCACCTCCATTATCTGATATCAAACTCTTCATCTTTAAACCAGTCTGATTTTCTACTTCAGTCTTCCACTTCTTGAAAGTAGCAAACACATTTGATTTATTCTTCAAAAAATTACCCCCATACCTTTCTAGTGGAATCGTCAATAAAAGTGACATCGTAGCGAGATCCACCCAACGACGCAACTGTTGTTGGACCATATAAATCTGTATGAGTTAGCTCTAACTTCTTAGCCTTGGGGGTCCTCCCTGTTTTTACAAAAGTAACACGTTTCTGCTTTTCAAGAACACATGGCTCACAAAATCCAACTTCCACATTCTTGAACTCTGGAATCTTCCCCTTCGAAGTTAACAGCTTCATACCTTTTTCACTCATATGACCAAGCCTCTGGTGTTACAAAGTTGAAGACTCAATCTCATCAACAATTGCATTTGCTTCATAGCTAGATTGTTCAACAATATATAAAGTCCCATTTCTCTCTCCACGAGCAATAACTAGATTCCCATTTATAACCTTCCACTGTCCATCTCCGAAAGTAACTCGATACCCTTCCTTATCTAACTGACCCACAGATAATAACATCTTCTCCAGTCTAGGAATGTACCTTACATCTTTCAACGTCCAGCTAGTTCCCAAAGAGATTCTGAGATTAATATCTCCGATGCCCGCAATATCCAAAGTCTCATCATCAGCAAGACAAACTTTACCAAAATTTCCAACTCTGAAATTTAACATTAAATCCTTGCAAGGGGTAGCATGGAATGATGCACCAGAATCCATAACCCATGATTCAACCGAACATTCAACACAACAAATCAAAGCATCGTCATCCTCCACTTCTTCAACTACGTTAGCTGAATTATCCTCTTTACTCTTTCCTTTTGGAGCTGTGGGAGCCATGCACAGATTCCTGAAGTGACCATTCTTCTGACAATTCCAACAAATAATATCCTTGCGATCTTTGGATTGTCCTCTCTTCCGTGACTTCGATCTGCTACGCCCCTTATTCTGCCCCTTTTCGAACTTTCTGCTTCTACTCTCAGCACTCAACAAGGAACCTGATGACTCTCCTGAGTTTCTCCTACGAATATCTTCTCCAAGAATCGAATCTCGAATTCCATCAAAAGGCATCTTACCGCTTCTAGATGAATTACTTATAGCAGTGAAAAATCCCAACCAACTGTCTGGTAATGAGGATGCCAACAACAAGGCTTGTACTTCATCATCGAATTTAATATCCACCGATGCCAATCTTGATAGGATAGAATTAAATTTGTTCACATGATCAGCAACACAATCGCCTTCATTCAATCTAGTGGCAACTAACAATCGAATCAAATACACCTTATTTGAAGCAGACGGCTTCTCATACATGTTTGACAAATCCTTGATCAAACCATAAGTTGTCATTTCCTTGATGATATTGTAAGCAACGTTCTTCGCCAAAGTCAACCTTACAACCCCCAGAGCCTTCCTGTCCAAAAGCTTTCAGTCTTCATCCTTCATTGCAGTTGGTTTCTTCTCTTCTAGCGATTCATGTAATTTTTTCTGATACAAATAATCCTCAATTTGCATCTTCCAAAACCCATAATCTTTACCATCAAATTTGTCGATCTTTACCTTCCCGTCTTCTGCCATCGCTCCCGCTCGCCTGAAAACCTAGGCTCTTGATGCCAGTTGTTGAGTATATAACAACGAAAGCAAAACCCAAAGCGAATAAACAAGAACAAGAAAATAAACGACAATCACACAAGACAAAGATTTACGTGGTTCAGAAATTCCTACTCCACAAGCCGCACTAATTTTGTATTGATCTCTCACAATGTGTTGTGTTATGATTTTACAATTACATGAGTATTTATAAGAGAAGAAACTAGGCCTAAATTAAAATTATATTCTAAATCTGAAAAGTAGACTAATTCATAAACTAATCTAAATCTGAATAGTCTATTTCCATGGGTTTAATTAATAGACTCCACAAACCCAACATTTTACGGATTTATCCTCCGACAATGCCTTTATGAATTACGTTCTTATAGCGTCTATGCAGTAAACATAATTTAAGAGACTATTATATTTTAGAATGGTTTTGAAAATAGAAAGATGATTACATGATGGTGGAGATTCTGTATCATCTGATTAGACCATACTTTATTTACGTTTTCATCTTTCACAATTAAAACCACGAATACATTCCCCATGTTCCCGCCTAAATATGTTTATCATGCAAATGCGGTTAAAAATATAAGTATGGTATATAATAATTATTACAGAAAATTGGTACATGCAGCATGTCACATTGAAAATTAACTCTCTATTAAATATATATATATATATTCATTTTAATGGAGGTGTTAATAATAACATATCTCTCTCCTTTGTATATCTAATTTGACAACATTGTAGTCAGGTGAATGGTTGAACAATAAATTAAATGCTTTCTATATTTAAGGTGTCCTAATTTTATATAAAAGCAATGTCATACTCTTCTCACCATGTATTATCATTGCTATCAAATCTTGAATATGGACTTTTGAATTTGCCTATTCCCCATTAGCTTTTAAAGACTATCAGACAAAGGTGAGTTATTAGAATTTTGATAAAAACCTCTCATTTCTTCCATTGCAGTGGGAGAAAAGAAAAGGAGTAAAATCATCCAATGAAGAATATGATGGAATTTTTTTGTGTATTTAAAAATAAAGGAATCACATTTAAAAATAAATAAAATTGAGAAAAAAATAGCAGTAGAAAGTCATTCAACATCCAAACACATAAAACTATTGTTTATTTAGTGCAAGTATAAATATTGGAGGATGAATGCACAAACCACAGTCCGAACTGTAATACATGAGTCATACCATTGACTAATTCTACTTCGACATAACTAATTTGTCCAAATTGTTATCTCCTGCATTCTCAGCTGCTCCATTTATCTCAACAAAGTCGTCAGCCATCGTCTCCGGATTCACCTATAGCTATACCTCATGCTTATTTCCTCGTATATATGGAAAACATGTAAAAGATAAAAAAAAATTTAGTATGAAATTTAAATCTGACCGTGACTTCATTTAAAATCATCAAAATTACAAACAAGATAGTTTAAAGGCTCTAAGGCATACTAATTTACAATGCACAGAAAAAAGAAAAAAGAGTGCAAGGTAAATCAGTCCTTACCAAGGTATTCCCCTTATATCCAATAGTTTATATTTTTGGATTCATTTTCCAAAGATCCAATACATGTTTTCATATCTTTAACATAAGCATTAACCCGTTATTTAAAAGATTTGTAATATTAATTAGAGAATAAACTGAAATAATCTATAATGATATAGGTGTTTCATACCTAGATTGACACTCTTAATCGAAAATTGTGTCATATTCATTCTCGGTGGCTCCTGTCATCAAACATGTACACCCATAAAAATATTCATAACTATATCAAATTTTTTGTCAAACATTTAGTCTTATAAAAAATAATATGCATCAACGAATTGCTATAAAATTAAAATACAAAAGAGATGGCTGATATTATACTATTGATATCATTGTTCAATATTTATAAATAAATACCTGTTTTGATCGAATCCTTACTTACAAAAATTACTCCACTGTATCATTGAAACAAATATTTAATAATAATAATTATATATAAATCGACATTATAAACACATATATATAGGATTTCACATTTTGCTCATATAAGTTTAAACAATGTAAGTAATGAACAAATAAAATAGCTATAGGAAGAAGAAGGAAGGCGGCTGAAGATGAAACAATGAGAAAATAGAAAATATATATACACTGGAAGATTTAAAATCTAAATATACAAAATACAACTAATCAATCACAAATTTGAATTTTAAGATTTTTATAAATGTATATGCATATCATATATTAAAATTTAAAAAAAGGACAATAATGAAAAAATTGATGTACTTCCATGTTAATTGAGACTTGAATTGACATTTGATTTTGTTTAAAATTGTTCATACCACGAATTTTGGGTTTCTAATGGGTCGTTTGGTTCAGGCTTTTCAGTTATCAGGTATGGGTTTTGATATCATTCTAAACCCATACCTGATGTTTGGTTCTCAAATTTAATCATCCAAACCGATACCTCAAACCCCCAAGGTATGAGTTTTTGATACCCTGGTGGGGAGGTGGGTATTAAACATAGGTATGAGTAATCAAATATATTTTTCATTTGATATACAAAATTGAGATCTCTGGTTAATAGTTACATAAGAATGCATTAAATGAAATCGGGTAAACGGGTCAGACTTGGTTATTTTCTTGGTTATTTTCATTAAACGGGTCGGAGTTGGTTATTTATTTAATTAGTTATTTACTATACTACCATTTTCTATGTAAAAATTACATACATTCACTAGCGTGCATTAAGAATATATTGATTATTTTAATTTTATTTTCAATATTTTTTGAAAAATATTCTAAGACTATAAATATTTTTTCAAAAATAATATCATTTTTAAAAAATATTTGCAAAAATATTTTTTATTAGTAAAAATACTATTTTTCAATTTTTTTTACAAAAATACGATTTTTTGCAACTTGATTCAAATATATGTAGGGGTGAACGAGGGTCGGGTTGGTTGGGTTAGGGGTAATAAATCGAATCAACCCATTTTGTTTGGTTTTTAAAAAATGAACTTGTTAACCAAAAAAATTATTTTCAACCTAACACAACCCTTTAAACATTGGGTCGGGCTAGGTCAGGTTGGTCTGGATTAAAACTCGAATAAAAAGTATTTAAATATCTCTTAGGAGCCAAAATTTTAAATAAATTTAACCAAAAGTTGAAGTAAACTAGTAGTACCCCATAATTTAATGGAAGATAAATTTTATTGGATACTATACGTATCGTGTACTCTTCAGTTTAAAGTTAATAACTTATAGTGTGTTACTGTAAAATAATAATATTATTTCGAATAAATTAATTAATATAATAAATACATAAATTAAAATTTCAAATAACAATACAATACATTTAAACCTCGATAAAGTAATAATCGATAAAGTAATAAGCTCGCTAAAATAATATTTTTCTCCGATCCCAACATAATGACCACAATGTATTTTTACTCCCGGTAAAGTAATAAACTCGCTAAAGTAATATTTTTTCTTAGTCCCGACCCTATTACTTTAAAGAGGTTTAACTGTAATTATAAAATCTGGTTGGGTTGGGTTGGGTTGGGTTGGGTTAGTAAGGGTTTAAATTTTTTAAATCTTGACCCAACCCATTATATTCGAGTTGACAAAAAATTAAACCAATTAAACTTCGGTTTTTAGATAGTTCGGTTCCGTCAGCCGAAATAAGGGGCGGATTGGGTCGTTTTTCCGATTTGGTCGGTTTTTTGTTCACCTTAACTATATGCAACTTTCAACGAATTTCCGCAACTCCATCATGCAACCAAAAAAAACTCAATTCAACTAATTGCATGTTTGGTTGATTTTGGTTAATTCCGTATTTTTGCAAAAAAAATAGAAGATAGTAAAATCGCAAAAAAAAACTTAGAAAAATTAGTATTTTTGGTAATTTCTCTTGTACTTTTATATCTTAAAAAGTCATAAATAAAAATAAATTATTCATATATATTAAATTTTAATGATTCTGACTATTAGGTAATAAATTAATGTAATAAAAACATAAACACTACATTCTAAATTACTGAATTTTTCGTTTACTTAATATAATAAAGCATTGATATTCATATATGTATATACTTTTAAATTATTATTGTCATACGATATAGCAAAACTTTTTTTTGTATATTAATTTGAAAGAAAAATAAAATAAAATAAAAAATTTAGATTAAAATTTAATATGAATGTTATTTAATTCGGTACATATCGGTTCGGTCCCGGTCCGGACTTGAGACCAATTACTTCCTGACAGGTTCCGGGTCCATAATTTTAATAAAATCCAGTTTTTAATGATCAGTACGATTTTTAATTTTTGTGCAGTCCTAATAAGATGTGTTGTTTTGTTTTTGCTCCCTAAATTAATAATAACGAGGTGGTGTTCAAATGATATTTTACCTCCTAAATTACAAAGTCATCAATATCGTTTTATTTATGAACAAAATTTTGTCTAGATTTGGTACCCCTCCTCGTAACTTTTTTATAAAACTGAATTTTATCCTATTTAACATGCACTTGAACATTACTATTTTGTATTTTTGGATAAAAAAATTATTTTTATATCAAAAGGATTACGAGTGATGAATCTCCTAGGACTTTATTTGTATATATATTTTCGATAAATCTCCCAATTTCCCATTATAGGGGTGTACAGAAAAAATGCTTGGCCGCACTAACCGTTCGCAATCAAATCGTATTTTATGAATAATCACGAAATGTAACTTATTTACAGATGAAAATTTTAATAATCGATTCGCGGTTTGGATGCGGTACAACAATCACAACCATAATATATATATGTATGTATAAAATTAAAAAACTAAAATTATAATTTATAGTATTGAAACTAATAAATTATACACATATTTTTTGTTTAATTTATACACATATTTTTAATACTTCTTTGTTTCTTTTTTTACAAAAATTCTAGGCCATTAGTTCTAAGCCCGATTACATACCCACTAACTTCATTGACCCAACATTCACTATCTGTTAAATGGATTTTGATATCCTGAAAATAGATTAGAGCCTCAAAATATCACCATGATAGTGACCTTGCAAGCAATATGGTATTGAAAAAAGTATGTGCTTGACAAAGGCCGCCTTAGCTTTAGGAAGTTCTGAGAAACCAGGTCAACTAGTATCATTTGTTGTGCCCAGCACTCTGAATATTTTGTCAATATGACTGATCTCGTTATTCCCATTGAACAAGGGGTTGTTCAATAAAAGCGTAGCCATTATACAACCCAGAGATCACATATCAACTGCCGTTCAACATCAATATTAGTATTCAAATGCCCTACAATGTAGAATGCTTGTTGTAATTTTTTATATTATATTTAAGTGGTTGAACTGCAAACCGAACCACATTAACCACAAATGCAATTGATGCTGTTAACCGCAACCGCAAAACATAAATAAAACAGGCCATACAAATTTTACTGTATATAAGATTTGTGATTCTCATGCAAAATAAACTGTTTAAAATAGTAGTTAATTAACAAGTAGAACATGCCATACTAATTTCAAGCCATGTACAGTGCATAGTTGATCTGTTATAAGATTAATGAGATCATGCAGCTTTTCTATATATATGTACTTGAATGTTAGAAATATCATTTTTCCAAGTCACCGTCCTATATTCACTGCACAAATTTCTATACTAAAAACTATATCTATGTTCATCCCTCTTACATAAATATAAAAATATATCTAAAATATTCGGTATATTTTACCTGAGACACGATATCAATAATCGGTAGAATCAACGTACTTCTGTTTGCTACTGAGATTGAATGATGAATTACTAAAAAGTAAAATGATATAACCTTGTTGATAACTGGAACTGTTGCAGAGAAGTAAAACCCATATATTCAAAATTACAATCTATGCACCACTGATAAGGCATGGATGTAGTGATTTCCATGTTTGTCTCGAAAAATTGCTTATTTGAAATTGAAATTGGGTAGTTCACATCGGTTCTTACAATTCCGTGATGTTGTTGCACATACAGATATATAAAATCAGATATTCTAGAGCGTCGACCCGTTATATTGGATATCCAACTCATTATAGCACAACATTAGTGTAAGTTAGAAAATGCACTTGCTAGAAAAAACACCTTAGACATCGGTTATGTGTTTGCGACTGATGTTAAAGATTTTTTCTCATAACCGATGTCTAAGTAATCTTACACAATTTTTTTTTGGAAAATTTCTGATATTTAATTTACATTCTTGTTATCTAATTGAGTAATGTCAAGTTCAAAAATGCAATATTAGGACGATTAGGCATATTTAAAACTATAGCACACAAGTAATATTTATGAATTAACATCGATTACAAATAAAAAAACCGACGTGTCATACCTTTTAGACATCGGTTGTTTCTAAAGAACCGATGTCAATTTGAACAATAGACATCGATTAGTTTCTAAATAACCGATGTCAATTTGAACAATAAACATCGATTGTTTTCTAAATAACTGATGTTAATATGATAAATAGACATCGGGTGTTTATTTTTGAATCGATGTTATTGCCCTGTTTACATGTGTTATTATCCCTTTATTAACATCAAATAATTTGTTTTGACTAATGTCTTTGTGATTTTAAGGCATTACTTTTATATGTGTAAACTGATGTGTATTTATGGTTTTTAACATCGGTTCTAAAAACTGGAAACAACCCTCCTGAAATAAGTTTTACAATGCATATATATGAATCCAGTAATGTAATCTTCTACGACAGATAGATACAAGAATCCCTCCTGCAATAAGTTTTACAATGCATGTACATGAATATCTCTAGCCGTAATTACGTTTACTCAAGTAAATATTAACAAGTTTATATGAATCACATTTGATCACACGAATAATACAAAAGCTACTACATATTTGCAATCAGACTACTACTAGTATACTTTGTCAGATCATTAAGACACTGCTACATCTAATCTTTTATGTATACTTAAAAGTAGGGGAGAGCATGGGCCGGTTCGGCTCGGTTTTTGGATAAAACCGGAACCGGAACCATGCATCTCCGGTTTCTAAATTTGAAAACCGTAACCGCAACCACAACCGCCGGCTCGGTTTCGGTTTTAAAAATCCCGGTTCGGTTGTAATCGGTTCAGTTTCGGTTACAAACCGATAAATAAAAACTAATTAATATTACATTGTAGTCTAACACAAATAACCGGAGAGTGTACTTTATGTTCCAACTAAAGGAATCAAGTTAATCTTTTACAAAACATGATATAAAAAAAGGCTCCTGACTAGCATACACAAATCACAAAATGCCTTCTGTAAATTCATTGCAACAACCAACAGGACAAGGCAGAAGGCAGCAGACAACAAGTAGCAGACAACAACAATATAAGAAAGTAGTAGTCCAGCTGATAATCAATAAAGCAATAACACAACCTGCTTAGAAAAAGATTAAACAAAATGAGGATTTAGTGATTAAACTACAAGACAAAAAGAAAAGAAAATACTGAAGGCAATTAAAAGATACACCCTGCTAGATTGAGGGCCTATATGATCTGTAACTTTTGTTCATAGTTTGGTAATATGTAGGGAATGATTCAGAGATACAATTCAATAGCACTTCAGATGATCAGAGCTGGTTTTAAATAAAATTAAGGGTAGATTTTCGACGAATTGATTGTGCCATATGGTTAACTAAATAATGGCCTTCACCTCATTGAGATCCAGCCTGAGAAATAATGAACAAAACACATCCATTGACCATGAACTGGAGTTACAATGCAAAACACCTGTAACTCATTACACTACTCAATTATTGAATTGAAGCATTAATTCAAAGAATTAGACTGGAGAAGGCTGATTAGATCATTATAGTTGACATAAAATCAAGTGACTCAATTATTGACAGATGCAAAATAGTGATATAACAACCTCAGATAATCAAATAGAAATATGCACAACAGAGGATAATAGCAACATAAATGAACAGACTGCTACAGACTAGCATTTCCAGTAAACAAGTAGTAACAGACTAACATGTTAATTATCCAGGGACAGAGTGTAACCTTCAGTCATCAATATCCAGCTTCTCAAACATGGTTTCAACTTTAAGTTCGTCTGCAAATTAAAGGGGTCACATTAGCACATAAACAGACTTAGCAATAACAATCAGACACAATAAAAATGTTTTACCATTTTCCATCTTTTCAAACTGCAGATATTCTTCCGGTTCCCCTCTAAGATCAGTAATAGTTCCAGAGGTTCTCAACCAATCTTGGCTGCAAACCAGTGATTCAGCAGTTTTCGGTGAAAGTGAACTCCGATAGCCATCAATAGTTCGTCCACCAGTGCTAAAAGCTGCCTCGGAAGCAACTGAAGAAACAGGCATACCTAATACATGCTTGGATAACTCGGAAAGTATAGGCAATCTTGTTGAATTTATTTTCCACCATAGTAAGATATTAAAACCCTCACTTTTTCTTTCCCTTTCATCGGCCAAATATACATCAAGTTTAGACTTTCCTATTCCCCCTTTTTCCTGATCTTTCATATAATTTTCATAATCTTCGTCCCATGTATCACCACCAGCCTGGTTTGTCTTCGAACTAGAAGAATCAGCATGCCCTTTCAGCCCCTTATAGTGTTCAAAAAGTTCGAGTAATGTCTTCATAACTTTCTCACACATCATAAAACATCTACTAGACCCTCTCCCATGAATTTTGGCAGACGAAAACTCAATATAACTCATTTTATACCTAGGATCTAACACAACCGCAACATATAACAAAAAATTTGTGTTTTCCATGTTATCCCAATATTTATCGTATTTATCCCTCATTCTATTAGCCATATCTCTCATTAAAATATCTTCATTGGAGCACAACTTAATAATTGCCTCTCGCACTTTAACAAGCTCAATAAAGAACACATTAGAAGTGCAATATTGAGAACCCGACAATTTTAGCGTGACATCATAAAAGATTTTTAAAAACTGAATGAAACGAATAACATTATCGAAATCAACAAAGAAAGGAGCACCTTCCACAAATTTCTTCTTCTTTTTCTTAGCCTTGTCTCTCGAACCTCCAAAATCAGCCCCCATTTCAAAATTTGCCCTCATTCCAAGATCAGCCCCCTTTAGATCAACCCCTTTAAAGAATGCTTCGTACTTGGAATCTTCAGTGATCATTCTAATAAATGCCCCTTTATACTTGATTGCAACTTCCAACATCATGTACGTTGAATTCCACCGAGCGTCGACATCAAGGCATACCATTGCATGACACTTTATTTTCTCCCTTTCAACACATTTTCTGAATTTTTCAAGCCTTGTCGGTGAAGATCTAACGTATCTAACGGCATTTTGAATTCTCATAATTGAATCATGTTGCTCTTTTAAACCGTCCTTTACCACTAAGTTCAAAATATGAGCACAACAACGCATATGAAGATATTTGTTCTCCAAAATAGCTTCCGGTCCTCTTAGAAACTTTTTCAAATGTGAGATTGCGGTGTCATTTGAACTAGCATTATCTAGTGTTATGGTGAATATGCGATCTATACCCCATCTTCTAAATAACTCAACTAACATCTTACCAATTGCATCCCCTTTATGGCTTCCGATTTGGCGAAAGTTCAAAATTCTTTTACAAATCTTCCAATCTTTATTAATCCAATGAGCTGTCAAGCACATGTAATTGATATTTTGAACGGATGTCCAAGTATCCGTTGTAAAGGATACCCTTTCAGAAACCAAGCACTTCTTTAATTTCACCAACTCCTCACTGTATATCTTTAGGCAGTCCCGTGCAACAGTCCATCTGCTGGGCATCTTAAATTTTGGCTCCGCTTCGTTCATTAATTCTCTAAACCCCTCATGTTCCACTATCCGGAAAGGCTGATTATCTTTAATACACATCAATGCAAGCTTTTTCCTCAATTTCAGTTGATCAAACGTATGAGCCTTGAGTGTTTGAAGACTTTCATCATTGGACATTTTTTCAAATTTTAACGTCTTCTGCAGTTTATCAAGATTGGTGTGTAATGGCGATTTAGCGCACACCGTCTTTAAATGGTTCATCATACCAGATGTACCATTTCTGTTTGTGTTGCAACCTATAATCACCTTACAGAACTTGGATTGGGCTTTTTCAAAACCTACTGGGCAACCTTTAATTTCATCGAAATAATCCCATGCCTTTGAACTCTTTTTGCCCTTTCTATCGCTTTTTCCACCTTCTTTATCAGCCTGATCAACACCTTTCACTTCCCCATCTTCCAAGTCCACATGAACCTATAATTAAAAGAGAATAATCAACAAATAAATAGGCATAACGTACAGGAAACAAAATAACTAGTAAATGCAATCCTCAATCATATAACATATAACAAACGTACAGGAAACAAAATAACTAATAAATGCAATCCTTAATCATATAACATATAACAATCAAACACAAAATATACTTAATTTTAATCCCCATTGTCAATCATATAACTAGTAAATGCAGGGCTTATTAGCTAACTAGTAAATACAATATAATAACAGAATAACAAATTATTCATATATATATATAGTGAAAAGACTCATACCACTTCTTTCATGACTACATCTTGTGGAGGTGCTTGTTGAGGAACATCTTGACTAGACATGGTTAATGATGGAATGAACTTCTCCTACGGCTTGAGATTGAGAGGGATGATTGATGTTTAATGAGAGGGATGGGTCACCGATTGTAATCGACTAATTGTAACTTGTACTAACCCTAGACTAATTCGTGTGAATGTGAACTGTGAAGTAAGAAGACTGAAGAGTGAATGCGGAAGGATAAGCCCATATCCAATTAGACAGTGGGTTAAATGACAGTGGATTACTGGGTGTTATAGGCCCAAATTAATAAATATTGGCCCTTATTATAAAATAGCATATATTTATTAATTTGTATTTTTTTTAAAATTCATATATATTATATATAGTATTTATTTAATTATTTATTTAAATAATCGGTTCGGTTCGGTTTTTTTCGGTTCGGTTTTAATCAATAACCGGAACCAAACCCATGAAGTCGGTTCGGTTTTTAATTTTTCGGTTTCGGTTTCGGCTCGGTTTTTTTCGGTTTTTACCGGTTTCGGCTCGGTTTCGGTTTTTTTCGGTTTTTTCCTCAGCCCTACTTAAAAGAGAGAACATAGAAATTAAATAATTACTACTATAATTTCATAACATAATAGTTCTCTTGCCTGTTAGACCCCATTGTGTGTTCTCTTCATATAGACCCACCAACACAAAAAAAACTCCGGAAAAAACAAAACAAAAACAAACCAAGCAAACCTAACTTCCTCCCCTACACCCACCTAGAGACGATCTTCTTCGAGAAGTAAATCCAAAAAAAACAAACAAGACAAGCAGCAACAAATAGAAGCTTCGAAATTTCCAACTCCACGCAGCTTCATAACTACACTCGAGCAACCACACCCCGCAGCAAAAAGGCAACCCCAGACACAACAATGATTCTCCTGAGACGTAATATTGCCTATTTCAACTAGTATATTCCCACCTAGCTTGTTCCACATGAAATCCCTGATTGAACAAAGATGGACGCTTATTTTTAGATTATAGAAACAGATTAAGCAATTTAAACTTAATATTTCAGAAGCTCAACAACTATAAGAACACCACTGATACATCTGAGTTGTACGATATAACTTATACCAAGAGTAAACTATAACAAAAGCAGTTACATAAGCACTCACAAGATTTTCATATATGTTAATCTGCCTAATGTCGGTGATAACTTCCCCGACATATTCATATTCAGTAGTTGCTTGCCATAAGAAAACCGGATAGGACCAATTGTAAATAGAAAAACAATTAGTATTGCATTCACATCTTTTAATAATATGTCTAATGCTAAGTTGAGCTTTCAAATCTATAAAAGAACTATCATTAAAAAGAAGAAGAAGGAAAACCTGATAAGAATTTATGTGTCAGTTTCGATATATTGATTATGCCATATATGATGTACAATTGGAGATGGAAGCTGAAACATAGTGTGCCTTATATTTTAAGCGGACAAGAACATTAGCCATCACAGGCCGGCAACTACAATTTAATCATTATTGAACTGTATTCAAAAATTTAAAGTAGTTATATTTGGCTATCCTTTTGATAGTTCAAAAATTAAGAAATAGCAGTACACAACATTTCCCTTCTGTATGTGCAAATTGCGCAAGTGGGCTTTCTATTAGGATTTATAAACTTTAACCTCGTCAGCAGAACAAACAGTTTTACATTTTAAATAAAGACTTCTGCTTTTGATCCTTAGGTATCAACATCATATAGGCTTGCAATGTTGCATCTATCTAGTAAACATGTGCAACTTATTGGTTGGATTCACAGCTCTGTAATATCAACTTGATATATTTGGGTAAACAAAACAATTTTCCAACATATTAACATCTTGTTCATTTTAATCAAGCAGAAAATACACATACAATTTTTAACGTCAATGATTTCTCAAATTGCATAGAAAATATAATTACAGAAAGAGTGAGATCTGAGTTTATCATAGATACCTGTCATGAGATATTCAGGTGCAGCGTAGCTTTCAGTTCCCATTACACTTGTTGTGACATGTGCATCAACACCTTGAGGACCATCTACAGCTAGCCCAAAATCAGCGACCTTGGTACTGTAATCCTGGTAATTTATAATTCAGGAATGAGACAATAGCTTTTATTGATGATTTTTTCTAAAAAAAAAATAAAAAATTAGAAGAACATACAGAGCCTAACAGAATGTTAGAAGCTTTGAAGTCACGATAGATAATGGGAGGTTCTTCGTAGTGGAGAAAGGCGAGGCCTTTTGCAGCATCAACTGCAATCTTCAACCTTATCAACCATGGCAATGAAACAGAGTACTCTGCATATCAAACATAAATATCAGTAAGATCTAACTGAATATACAACCAATGAAGTGCATAGATTAATATAAATATACTGCTAAACAGTTGATTATCAAGATTTCCTCTGACAATAAATTCATAGACAAGAAGCCTATGTTCATCTTCACATCAATAACCAATCAACTTCACAAGATGGGGATGTGTCAATTGCCCTAGAAATATCACTTCCGCCTGTAAATCCAAACGAAAGATTTTAGTGCAGCTAGCCTGTAAATATCACTTCAGCTAGGATGTGCACTACCTAGCTGTCCACGCCCTGCTTCGGTATCTGCGGCCTTCATACACAAAATTCAGTGCAGATTTGGATCAATAAAGAAACAATCGCATTATTCATAGAATCTACATATGCCCTTAAAAGCAAGGCAAAAAGATTAAACTAAAACATCACATGCCTTTAGAAGAAGTGAAATCCAATGCCCAACAGCAGGTGAAGCAGTTTGAGATTGAAGAAAATGCAAGTAAACATTCTTGTTCAGAATCATACTTTCTGTCTCGACTAATGGGTGATTGTAATTCAGTGCTTTTTGAGAGTGCAGGCCAGCCAGTAATTTGTTTACACGAGCAAGACTTCTTAGAGCACATATGCAAACTTAGAAGCAGAGCTCTGAAACACCTTAATACCCCTCCACGAAATTCTTCTGCAGCCTCAGACGGAGAAAGTATTGCCCCATTAGTCAATTATTTCAAAAAAAATAACCATCTGGAAGGGACCAAAACATCTTTTTACGTAAGTATTTTTTAATGATTTCAATTTGCAATCATGCATTAATTTATAAACAGAAGTGCACAAATGGGAATTCATGGACCTAAAAAGAACATAATGAAAATTGATTGTTCTCAGTTCGCACATGATGAGTTATGTGTGTAATACATTAAGACTGTGGGCACATTAATATTCAAAAGATAAAGATGATTAGCCAGTAACTAACAATACCCATTTAGACAATCAAAACCGTGGTCTTAGTCTGTTATGTTAGAACCCGATACAAACACCCTAGAAAACCAATTTGATCGACTCACATGTATTGTGTCATTCCCCGAAAACTGAAACTACAAACCCATATATGCCACCAAGCTACTAATGTATAAAAATGCTCGGGTAAAACTTCAAACACCTTAATTACAACACATTTTCTCCTCCTATGCACGAATCCATCCTTAGTGAAATAACTTAGAACTAAGTACCGCCTTGAGATGTTAACTTCTTTGGGTAAAGGTTCGATGTAACTTATTTGGAGTGATATTTTAGAGTTTTTGAAACAAGAGGGGAAACGAGTGAAACTGGGTGAGTTGGAGAGGTGAAAGGTGTCACGAGAGAGTAAAGTAGATAAAAGGATATTATAAGCCTGATATGCCTCAATATTATTAATAATAATTAAGACTAATCTTTTAAGAAGGTGATCTTTTTACTTAATTTGTCAATCTCTTAAAATGAGGTGAGGTTATTGTCTTGTATTTATACCAAGTTCTAAATAGGCTATCTCTTACAAAATGTAATTATCTTAATTATGACTCCTTTGGGCCGTATTCTCTTGGTCCAATATTTGTCCCCCTCCTAATGAGAACAACATCTTTAGATTTGTATGTTAGTTTCTTCAATCCCTGAAATTGAAATATTAAATGTTGTGCCAAAGTAAAAATAAAATAGCTAAAATTGGGAAGATAATAAATTGTACAAAAATGAAACAAAATAAGCGCCGGAGTAAATGGAAGTTAAAATAAAAGGTAGGAAATAAAAAAAAAGATGAAGATGAGAATTATTCATTTATATATTTTATTATATATATTTATTATTATATATATATATTGCAAACGTATAAATACTGCTTTTCTTTTCTTTTGTTTTTTTTGAGTGGTATTGATTGGGTTGTGGCTGTTCGGCTTCTTTCTTCTCTATCTAAACCGCTGTAGTTCCCGGAGGAGCATTACACTCACTCTTCAATTTGATATACCTGTAAGTTTTCCTTAACTCTTCTCTTCTTCTACATCTTTGGTTATTTTGTTTGTGGGCTGTTATCCTATCTTCTTGCAATCTCGATTATTTTGCTATTTCTTTATGGGTCAATCTAGTTCTTCTTCACTTCGAACTGCCTCTAATCGCGATCCCGATAAAAGGCCTCTTGAGGAGGGCGACCAAGAATCTTCCTTGAATCTGAAACACCCGGAGATTCCTGATTTGACCCAATATGGGTATTTTGATTTTTTAAACGAGGACGATTTCTTGAAGGGCATTCCTATGGGGCCACTTCCTTCGCCACCTTTGAGTCCTCGGACCATAGAGACTAGGAATCGCATAGTAGAAGAGAGTTTGTGTTTAGGGAGGCAAGAGTTCAGGGAAAAATCAAGTTTAAATTATTTAAGTCATTATATTACTAAGGATCCGCCGCCGAGTAAGATGAAGGCGTGTGTAGATTTGAATAATGGGTATCGCTATTAGGTCCCGACGGCCGATGAGCGGGTCTGGATGATGCCGGAGTTTGGTATGAATGAGATACCGTTGATTTTATTCTATTTCGGGTTTCAGTTGCCTATGCATCCCTTTTTCTTGGTTATTTTCGAGGCTGTTGGGTGTGGTGTTATTCAGTTGATGCCCAATTCTATGGCTCAACTTAGTGGATTTGTTGCTATCTGCTGTGACAAGGGTTTGGTTCCCTCTTTTAAGTTATTTTATTCGATATACGCAGTCCGATACCACGGCAGACAGGTTTATTTTGACTGTCCCTATAATAGAGTTAAGATTGTAAGTGTTCGGTCATCGAACTCCGGGTATCATTCCAAGTGGTTATGCATCGGGGGCCCCGATTTAGAGTTTGTGAAGCTGTGTGGGAAAGTCGACCAACTTACCCTCGACTACCTGAACAACATTGAGAAATGTGACACACGTCAGTTGAATGAGTCTCATAGGTTGACGTCGGTGTGTACCCACCTTCGGTTAAAAGAACTTAGTTTTTTGGAAATGCATGATTGTAAGGGGGAGTCTTTGATGATTAAACTTTTCTTCGATTTTTAATTTTCTTTGTTTTGCCCATCTTTTGATTATTACTTTTATTTCGATGCTTGTTTGCCTTAAATGTTTTTGTGTTTTGAACTGACCCTCTTTTTTCCTTTTATTTCGTTTCAGTGGTCGGGGCCTCTTTAGAGAAAATTCTGAACAGTGGGTTTAGGAAATAGATGGAGAAGGCGATGTTGATGCTTGTGCAACGGGCTTCCTGTGCCCTTGAGGGCTTTTAAGTTGTTTTATCTCCCTCAGGACTCCGTTGCCTATGAAGGTCGACGTCGCGACGAGCTTGTCGATAGATGCAAAAGCAGAGTTAGTCGGGTATGATCTTTATATATAATTCGTGTGAATTTCTTTGTGTTTATCTATTCTTGTTCTTAGTTTAATCTATGTTTCGTGCTTCTTTCTGCAGTTTTTATCCGATTTTATGCATGTGTTGGAAGAGTATAAGGCTGATAATGGTAGTGAAGCCCGGACCCTGTTGGAAGCCGAGGTGTCGTCTCTCAAGACTAAAAAAAAGAAGCTAGGTTCGAGTTGTTTGGATTTAGAAAGGAGGGTTAGTGATTTGGCTGGGACTAATTCTGCCTTGTCAAAGCGTGTTGGGGAATTAGAGTTGTCCGAGCAGTCAATGAGTGAGAAGATATCGGAGCTTGAGGGAAAGCTTTGCGATGCTGAGAAAGAACGTGACAGTTTGAAAGAGAAGTGTGAAGGTTGGGAGCGCCACGTCGATGGTATGAATCAATCGTATAGGTTGATTGTTGAGGAAAACACTTCGCTGAAGGCGGAAGCTCAGAAAGGGGTGAAGGATATCGCAAGTGCTCTTGGAGATGGTTATGGGCGTTGTGTTGTGCGGATGCAGGGTGTGGGATTCAACACCATGGGGCATACCTTTGAGGATTATATTCAGAACCTCGCGACTTCGCAGACCGGTGATCCGGCGAAGAATCCATGAAGGCGGGGAATGCCCCGTGATTGGTGTAATAATTTTAATTTTTTGCTATTGTTCCTCGAACTATGTTGTTTCTTGCTCATCGTACTTTTGTTTTTATGTTCTGGCGGATGATATTTTATTTGTCATGCTTAGGGCGGTTTTTCGGCCTTAGATAGTTAAAATGCTTGTTTTAGACTTGGATGCCCCGTGAATAACGTACAAGTTTTAAATTTCTGTTACTATCCTTTGAATTACGATGTTCCTTGCTGATGGTACTTTGGTTGTTATGCTTTTATTTTATTTTGTGTGACGTGCTTAAGGGATTGGTTTGTTCTACTTGCAGGTTGACGTTTTTTCCGTCGGTAATATCCCGAGAAATTAACGTTGGTTCATGATTTTTGTCGTGACAGGAACATAAGCGTGAAACTTTTTAATTACTTGGTGCTTTTGGAGTTCATTACAACCTCATCCGTCCTTGAGTTTGTTGGTGTAGTGTTTAATTGGAATGTACAAGTAACTTGTATATGGAAGAACCATTTGTTATCCGTAATCTGGATAATTTCTTTGTGATTTTTTTTAACAGGATAGAGTAGGCGAATAATGAAGCACGCTGCTTCGTAAAATAACTTAAAAGCTTTCATTATCATAAATTAAACGTCCCTCGATGGGGATCTCATAACGACCCTCATTGCATCGAGGGTTGATTTTTGGTATGGCAGTTGTCGCCTTAAGGTTTCAAACATTACACATAAAAGCTAATCACTGATAAAATTTCTTGAGGTGAATGTCGTTCCAGGCGTTCTTAATTTGTTGACCGTCGAGGTGTGAGAGCTCGTAGGTTCCTGCGCTGACAACCTTCGACACTCGGTAAGGGCCTTCCCACGTTGGCTTAAATTTTCCTGAAACGGTGGGCTGCGATGCGGCGGAATCTCGAAGGACGAGGTCACCAACCTTGAAGTGCTTGTTTTTGACTTTTTTGTTGAAGTATTTTGCAGTCTTTTCTTGCTGCGTGATCATGCGGAGTCTAGATTCCTCTCTTTTTTTTTCAAGAAAGTCATTGTGAAAGCGCAAGCCCTCGAGCATGAGGGAAGGGTTGAAGACTTCTACCCTTGGGGAAATTAGGCTTATCTCGACGGGCAAGACGGCATCGACACCATACGCGAGGCGAAAAGGAGTTTCGCCTGTTGCGCTTCGGGGATTTGTCCTATAGGACCACAACACGTTTGGGAGCTCATCAACCCAGCAGCGGGGAATTTCTTCAATTCTTTTCTTTAATCCTTGTAGGATGGTTCTATTCGTCACTTCTGCAAGGCCATTGACTTGTGGATACGCAACCGAGGCCTTGATATGCTGGATTTTTAATTCTTCTAAAGCTTTCTCAAATTGTGCCCCCAAAAATTGTGTGCCATTGTCTGAAACTAAAATCCTTGGGATTCCAAATCGAATACCACATACTCCATGAAAAACTCAATCATTTCTTTCTCTCTGATCTTGGAAAGGGGTTTCGCCTCGACCCATTTCGTTGCATAATCAACTGCGACCATGATATATTGGCATTGATTTTTAGACTTTGGAAAGGGCCCTACGATATCTATTCCCCACTAGAAGAAGGGGCATGGGGCGAGAATTGAGTTGAGCTCGGCCGTTGGTCGATGGCTTACGCTTCCATGTAGTTGACATGCTTGGAATTTTCTAATATATTCCTCACAATCTTTATGAATTGTGGGCCAATATAGTCCTTTTCTGATGATCTTAAGGGCTAGGTTCTTTCCCCCAAGGTGTTCACCACAGATGCCTATGTGTACTTCGACCATCACTTGGTGAGCTTCCTCTGAGGTCAAACACCGGAGCAGAGGTTCATATAGGGCGCGTCGATACAACGACAAACCGATTACACAGTAGTTTCTTGCCTTAAACATGAGTGAGCGAGCTTCGCTTTTCCCGTCAGGGAGTTTGTTATCGATAATATAGTCGAGGAATGGCTTTCGCCAGTCGGGGCTATCCTGGACCTGGTTGACAGAAAATTCCTTGATGGCAGGGGCCGTTAAGACGTCGACATATACCGGATTGAGATTGACAGGCAAATTGGAGGATGCTAACTTGGCCAGGGAATCCGCCCATTGGTTTTCTTCTCTATCAACATTCGAGAGCTTCCATGAAGAGAACTTTTTGAGTAGTTCTTGTGTTCGTGCTAGGTATTGAGCCATTCTTTTATTGTGTGCCTTGAACTCCCCGCTTATCTGTTTATAGCTACGGCGTCGGTCGTATCTTGACGACCGTCGAGGGGATTGTATGCAGCTTACTGCTTCTTGAAGCATCATGCGATGTTCTATAATATGAAATGCAGCTTGAAGGGTTTTTGGCCTTTTTTCAAAAATTTCCTCTAGGAGTAGCCCATGTCTAGATTTATCAATGCCTGCTGTGAGGAAAGTGACTGCCATCTGCTCTATCAAATCCGGGATTTCCGCTATTTCTTCTCTAAATCGAGTTAGGAAACTTCGGAGGCTCTCACCAGAACGTTGGTGCATTGTCATCAATGACGCTGTGACTTTGATTTCTTTGTAGTTACTGGAGAATCGAGCTTGAAATTTGCTCTTTAGGGTTATCCATGAGTCGATTGATCGAGGGGGTAGATTGTTGTACCATCGAAGTGTTGTGCCTTGAAGGCACGTGGAGAAAAATTGACAACGGGCAATTTCTGAGTGGCCGAAGAAGGCCATGCAGCCGTCGAAGGTGTTGAGAAATGCCAACGGGTCTGAAGATCTGTCAAAATGATCGAGGGCAGGAGTTTTTAGCGTCCTGTCAATGCGTGCCTTCTCGAGGACCAATGACAGGGGGCTCTCAGAGACAGTTTCGAATCTTGATTGATTTCTCATTATGGTGCGCATTTGAGCAATTTCTTCCTGCATTTTGGCAAATTCTTCATGGGATATGGACTTTATGGACTCAGTTCGCTGAGAGACATCGGCAGATGATACTGTGCGCTATCGACGCTCGCGCGGCTGTGAGTATGTTGACTCTGCTGATGGTTCGTATTCGTATTCGGCATCATCATCCTCATCGTGGAGCTCATCATCTTGTCCCTGGTTCTAAATTGACGCTTGTTGGAGCTCCCGATGGAGACGATGAATTTTACGCTATCGTTCAAGCTTGGCTTGAAGCATTCAAGTCTCACGTTCTAGGAGCTCAAGTTCTTCATCTGAGTAAAGCGGCTCTTCCGGGTTTTCTTTGTCTTGAGCCTTTAGTCTTTCTTTCTTTTCAAGATGGAGTCGCATGTCGCTTGAGAGAACCTTCTTGCCTTTGGATGTCTGGACTTTTAAACGTTAATCTGATTTGAACTTTCTCTTCTTGTCTCTTTGATCCGCATCTTTCAAGTTCACCGGCTGATCATGAGAAGCACCCTCCGGTGGAGGAAATAAATATTTCGGCTTTAACGCCGATTGCTTGGGCGGTTCCTGACCACCGTGGGTCGAGGGGTCGGCGGCAATTTTTGCCGTCAACTCCTTTACCTGAGTTGGTCCGGCCGTTCCTGGATCAATCTCTTCAACAATCATATTTCGGTTGGATCTGTAAAGTAATGCTCCTTCTAGCGCCAAATGATATGTCTCAATATTATTATTAATAACTAAGACTAATCTTTTAAGGAGGTGATCTCTTTACTAAATTTGCCAACCTCTTAAAATGAGGTTGTTGTCTTATATTTATACCAAGTCCCAAATGGGCTATCTCTTACAAAATGGGCCTTATTGGGCTTTACATTATATTCCATAATTATCTTAATTATGACTCCTTTGGGCCGTATTCTCTTGGTCCAACAAAGCCATTGCAACCACAACCACCACCACCCTTTCTTTCTCTCCGAGCTCTCTCCGAGATTATAAATACATTCGCGCATTTATACAAACAGTACTTATATAATGATAAAAGAAAAATATAGCTCCCAAACAAATCTTCAATCGCCCATTAACGCGAACATAATAGAATGAAATCATCAAAGCCAAAAATATCATTACATTTATGCATATATATAAATCGTGAAACCGCTCATTGGCCACTGTTGAAGGATAAAGACAGATTTTCAATTCAATTTTCTTAAACCTAATTGAACAAAAAACCTAATTGAACAAACAAACATGTTCAGAATTTAGGGTTTCTCGTATACGGAGTTTGATTAATTGAAGATGTTCTTCAATTCGGGGTTTAATTGAAACCCCATATACTTGCAATCAACAGTATGGTGTGTGAGAGAGAGAGAGAACCAGAGAGATGGAAGAGAGAGAGAGAGAACCAGAGAGATGGAAGAGAGAGAGATCAGAGTGAACTGAGAGAGAGAGAGAGAGAGAGCAGGGTGAGAGAGATAGGAAAAAAATTGGTAATGGGGGAAACGGGGTTTTTTTGGTTAAGGGGGAATATTTAGGAAATAAAGGGGGAAAGTTTCCGCATGATTTTTTAATTTTTTTAAGTTAATCATCGACAACGGTTCTAAACTCAAACCGATGTCTAAAAGAAAACGACATCGGTTATATCAAAAACCGATATCTAACTAACGTTTTTCATTTTTGAAAAATAACTATAAAAAACGGTTAATTTGCTAACCGATGTCTAATAAAATAAGTAACATCTCTTAAAATTATTAGATGTCTAAACTGTCTTTAACATCGGTCATTTGAGCAACCGATGTCTATTGACAGATTTCTAGGAGTGATGGGTCAACCTAGTATGCTAAACAGATAGTTTAGTGCTAGCATAATTTAGGAATATATTGATATTGATATTCATATTGACATTGATTAGTACTATTATGTAATAATTAAAATTGTTTATTAATTTACAAACCTAATATTCAAAAAATTCAACAATTTTAAACATATGTTAGTTGTTTCATTTG
Organism: Apium graveolens; assembly: GCF_009905375.1. Lineage (NCBI taxonomy): Eukaryota > Viridiplantae > Streptophyta > Magnoliopsida > Apiales > Apiaceae > Apium > Apium graveolens. The sequence continues at coordinate 128,165,060 of NC_133656.1, read as the reverse complement.
TATATAATTTTCTATATTTTCTTTACACGGTTTTCAGTTGAATAAATGATTAATTACATTTTGTTACTTATTTTATTAGAAATAGGTAATTTTATCATTTACATTTTTAAAAACAAAATTATTAGAAAAAATTTATATCACATAAACATGTAAAAAACATGATTATTAATCACATAAAGATAAAAAAGTAAACCATTCGGTCTTTAAAGTTTTAACTCTATGTTTTATAATTACAAAAATTATAAAATATTAAGATTATATGACCCTAAAAAAGTTATATTTCAACAAACATTACATATGAAAACATGCATAAGAATACTGAGAAGACAAAAAAAACTATTTCTACATAATTAAGATTCAAAAAAACCCCATGTGAAAAAAATTACAAAATTATAATATTTAAACATTTAAAACAAAAAACAATACTCATAATTGAAAATGAAGAACTTTGATTATGAAAATCTACACGGTGAATAGGTGATATGGCTAGCTAATATCGAACCTTTCAGGTAGTGATGAGGAAAAACTCTTGAGAATTCTGAGAGAGTTCAAATCGGCAATTAGATGGACTATAACAGATATCAAGGGAATCAGCCCTTCTTATTGCATGCACAAAATTCTGCTAGAGGAAGGAAGCAAGCCAACTGTTGAGCAACAAAGAAGGCTAAATCCGATAATGAAAGAGGTTGTGAAGAAGGAAATTCTCAAGTGGCTAGATGCAGGGATCATCTATCCTAATTCTGACAGTTCTTGGGTGAGTCCAGTTCAGTATGTACCGAAGAAAGGAGGTATCACTATGGCCGTTAATGAGAAGAATGAGCTCATTCCTACTCGAACAGTCACGGGGTGGAGAGTTTGCATGGATTACAGGAAGCTGAACAAGGCCACGAGGAAGGATCACTTCCCTCTTCCTTTCATTGATCAGATGCTTGACTGGTTGGCTGGGCATGAATACTATTGTCTTCTGGATGGCTATTCGGGTTATAATCAGATTTGCATTGCTCCAGAAGATCAGGAAAAGACTACCTTCACCTGTCCGTTTGGTACTTTTGCCTTCAGAAGAGTTTCTTTTGGGTTGTGTGGTGTACCTGTGTAATATATAAGTGATGATGCCAAAGATTACTGAAGATAACAATATCATTAGTGTCCATGATCAAAGTGTGAGCAAAGCCAAATTGACATCTGATCTAAGGAGAATAATGAACTGTTACTTTTCATAATCTGTTAAACTTGGGGTTAGTCTTGTTAGTAGGCATGAATGTGCGTTAAACAATCTTCTCACCAATTGGGGGAGATTGTTGTGCAAGACATGCCTGTATCTCAACAAGACTAAGACAATTTTTCAATCCTAAGTAAGTTGTATTGTTATCTTAATTTGTATTTTGTACTTGTAACATTTAAAGTCTGCAAAAATGCAAAGGAGCAGACTGGAGTCTATTTACTGAAACAGTACCAAGCCTAAGGATTCTATCTGGAAGAAGATCAAGATGATCATGCCTCAGAAGAATTTTGAAGAAGCTTGGGGTTGAATAAATCTGTTTGTATAAAAATACTCTAAGTCAAGATCTCTATAAGTCACAAATTTAGTGTTATAGAGAAGTCATTCGAGAACTCAGAATGGCTTATAGAGAAGTCAGGAAAGCTACTAGAGAACTCAGAGAGATCTCGACAAGTCATTTCTTCACTAGAGAACTCAGAGTTATCGACAAGTCAACATTCATTAGAGAACTCTGAGTTATCGATAAGTAAAGTTCAACTAGAGAACTCAGAGATATCGATAAGTCAAAATTCACTAGAGAACTCAGAGATATTGACAAGTTAAACTTCACTAGAGGACTCTGAGATATTGACAAGTTAAATTTGACTAGAGAACTCAGGGATATCAATAAGTCAAGAAGCCACTAGAGAACTAAGAGTTATCGATAAGTCAAAGTGAAGATGTGAAGACTAGAGATCTCGACAAGCCTAAAATCTCTTATAGAAAATTGAAGACCTCTACAAGCCAAACAAAATATAGAGTACTAGAGATCTCGATAAGTCAATATACTTATCGAGATGTCAAGTGTTCTATAGACCTAAACTGGAGATCTCGAGGTACAATTTCAAAGTACAAAGTTACAGATCAGTTCAATATCCAAGATTAACAATCAACAAACAATCCAAACAGCTGGATTGACAAGTCTATAAAAAGCAGCTTGAAGAATGTGCAAGATCAATGGTGAAGATTAACTGCCAGAGGAAGATTAAAATTATCACAGGATGTTAAAGATATGCTAAGCCAGAAATGGAAGATCTACTTTTCTATAAATAGAAATGACAAGTGACAGTTTAGAAAAGCTAATAGCATATCTTATTGAAACTGTGTAAACCAGCAGTTAACTAAGTTATAAAGTTAACACTGGTCCTTCAGTCAGTTGTAACAATTTAGATAAAATTTCTTATAACACTTTCAAGGAGAAGCTAAGCTCTTTATCAACAAAGAGCCTAGAAATTTTGTAGCAAAACAGTCTTAATTTTAATATAAAATTGAGTGAGTTTTGAAGATGTGTGTTCTTTATTTTCTACAAGCTAAATTTCTGCATGAACACATTTTACTACAAGATTTAATTTACTTTGTTCAACCATAAACATTCAAGAAAAGTCCAAAAACAGTAAAACACATTCACCCCCCCCCCCCTCTGTGTGTTATTAATTTCCTAACAAGTGGTATCAAAGCAAAATCTGAAAGTAAACAGATTCAAGATCTTGGAAGAATGAATACACAGAAAATTAGTAGCATCAAAATTCCTACCTTTGACAAAGCTAACTACACTCTTTGGAAAAAGAAAATGATTTTGTTTATCAGGATGGCCAATCCCCTCTACATTCAGATCCTCAATAATGGGCCCTTCATTCCTATGGTTAGAGTTGAGGAATCTACAGATGGAGACATGGTTATCCCAGCTCATTTTTCTCCAAAAGATCCTTCTGAGTATACTAACCCTGAAAAAGAGAAAGTTTCCCTGGATAGTGGCTTGCAGTTAATCTTAATTGAGTCACTTGACAATGTAATGTATAACAACATTGTCAACTGTAACACTGCCAAACAAATATGGGAAAATATTGAGATACTCTGTGAGGGAACTGAGGAAGTTAGGTCAAACCAAAGAAGAATACTGGTTTCACAGTATGAGGGTTTTATGGCAAAGCCAAAGGAAAGCATTACTGATGTGTTTGAAAGGTTTAACAAGCTGATAAATGATTTGCAGCTTGATGACAAAATATTATGAAGCTGAATAAGTGAACCTGAAGTTCTTGATTACTCTCCCTGATCATTTGGAACAGAAAATCTCAGCAATCAAGGAAGGGAGAATCTTGAGCAGAATAACACTGGAAGTTCTTTATGGAATTCTTAAAACATATGAACTTGAAATGATTCAGAGAAAATCATTGAGATCTGGCCAAGAACATGTTGCAGATGGCTCAAGTGCTTTAATTGTCAATGAAAGCCAAACATCGACTAATGAGTCAAGATCTCAAATTCCAATTGCCTCAACAAGTGAGCAAAGAACAAATGATTCACAGGAACGCGTTATTCAGGAATTGGAAAAAGATGAGTTCTACACTCTTGAAGAACTGGATGAGCTAGATCAGTCAATGGCCTATTTGGCTAGAAAATTCTCTAATATTAGAGTAAAGAAGCCAAGATACATCAAGAGTAAAGGACAGTCTTTCAACAAAGACAGCAGCTGGAAAGAAAAAGGGAAGTACAATTCTGATAGTAAAAATGGCTACAAAACTGGATCTGTTGACAAATCTAATATAAGGTGCTTCAATTGTGATGAACTAGGCCACTTTGCTACATAATGCAGGAAACCCAAGAAGGCAAAGAAAGATAAAGCTTATCTTGAACTTGAAGCAAAGTATGAAGCTCTTCTGAAGAAACAACAAATCAAAGCTTATATTGTAGAGGGTAAAAGTTGGGATGACTCTGAAAATGATGAAGATGAAGAATTTGGAAACTATGCACTCATGGCCTTGGAGCAAGGAGAATCATCCTCATCTAAATTACATGTACCAACTCTTACCACCATTGATTTAAATATGAATCAATATAAGGAAACTGTTGAAAAGATGAGCACATAAATGTTTCACATTCATACAAGCATGGTTGCTGCTAATGAAGAAGTTAGCAAATTAACAAAGATAAATGAGAAGCTTGAAAGTGAGAAGCAAGAAACTAAATTGTTGTTGGTGGAGCTTGAAGCTTTAAAACAAGAAAATGCATATCTAAAGAACAAGCTCAAGTGTGCAAATGAAATTGAAGCAGTGCTAAGGGAGAAGTTGGAAAAGAATGAAGTGAATATGAAATCTTTCAGGAATGCATCTGAATTGGTTGGTCAGTACCAGGAGAAAAACAAACCATGTGCAAACATTGCTATTGGTCTTGATTATGATGCCTTGAACAACAAGAAGAAAAACATAAGTGACAAAGGAAAAGCAACAGAGAATGAAAATGTTCCAGCAATGCTGAAAAAGGTTAGGTCACATGTGTTCAAGGCTTGTGAAGTAAACTTCAGTGAAGAAGAGTTGATTATCAAGCAAGAAATTGCAGATGAGGATAATGAAAGGAAAAGTGCAAACTCAACTCAATCTTCTAAGACTGAAGAAAATCTCATGGAGAATCAAAGCACCAAGACTCCTGTCAACAAAATTAAGATTGAAAATGCAATAAAGAAGAAGAAAAATAGAAATGGGAAAATAGGGATAAACAAAAGCAATAATTTTGCTTATGTTGCAGATGCTCCTAGAAAGAAGTATGAAAAATGTGGCTCTGTAAATCATCTAACTCACCTCTGTAAAAAGGTTATTAGCAAGCCAATTGAAGGAGCATGCAAATACAATAAAGCAGATTCAAATAATCCCTACTCATTCTGTGACAAGTTTGACTGCATCCCTTGCAACTTGAAAGTGATGAAGAGTTGCCACAAACTGAGAGTAGACCTTAAAGAAACAAAAATTGGTTCTACATCAAATAGGGAAAATGCATAACAGTCATTGAACTCTATTTTATCTAAAACTACTCATTCTACTTCTGCTAAATTAGTTAAAAAGAAGAAAGTACCCAACACTGCTTGGGTTGCTAAACACACTTAAAACTCATTGTGTGTAGGGCAAGGTGAAGAAAGTCATCTGGATCATAGACAGTGGATGTTCCAGGCATATGACAGGTGATAAAGCCCTGCTATCACAGTTTGAGGAGAAAGCTGGCCCTTTGGTGACCTTTGGAGACAACAACAAAGGATTCACAATGGGATATGGCAAGATTGTTTCTAAAAATGTTGTCATTGATGATGTAGCACTGGTAGCTGGTCTTGAAGTGAATCTTCTCAGTGTTAGCCAATTTGCAGACAAAGGCTTTAAAGTTTTATTCAACAAAGAAGAATGCACTTTTATCAGCCAGAAAACTAGTGAAGTTGCTCTGAAAGGAGCAAGGAAAGGAAGCTTGTTTGTTGCATATTTCGACTCAACAAATAAGGATGGTGTATGTTGCTTCTACACCAAGGCATCAGAAAAACAAAGCAAGCTCTGGCATAAAAAACTGTCTCACTTGAATTTCAAGGCAATTAACACCTTGGTCAAAAAGGAGTTGGTAAGAGACATGCCTAAACTGGAGTTTGCTCAAGTTGAAGTTTGTGAAGCTTGTCAGAAAGGAAAAATGAAAAGATCAATTCACAAGTCAAAAACTGTGAATTCTATAAGTACTCCTTTGCAACTAATTCATATGGACTTGTTTGGGCCAGTAAATGTCTTATCAATTTCAAGGAACAAATATGCACTTGTGATGGTGGATGATTTCTCAAGATACACTTGGGTAGAGTTTATGCACTCTAAAGATAAAACTCCAAATATCATAATTGAGCACATCAAGAAGATAGAAAAACATGCTGAAGATTACAATTGTGTGAAAAGATTGAGAAGTGACAATGGAACAGAATTCAGAAATACTACATTGAGTGAATTCTGCAAAGGCAAAGTCGTTGTTCAAGAATTCTCAGCTGCTAGAACACCTCAACAAAATGGAGTAGTTGAGAGAAATAATAGAACATTAGTTGAAGCTGCAAGGAAAATGCTGCAAGATGCCAAGTTGCCAACAAGTTTCTGGGAAGAGGCTGTTAACACTGCATGTTACACTCAGAACATATATCTCATTAATAAGGCTCATGGCAAGTCACCTTACTCAATCATGTCTAAAAGAAATCCTATTGTTAAGCATCTTCATGTGTTTGAAAGCAAGTGTTACATTTTGAAAGATAACTCTGAATATGTGGGAAAATTTGACTCAAAGGTTTTTGAAGCAATTTTTCTGGGATATTCACTGGAAAGAACATTCTACAAAGTCTATGTGATTGATCAAAAGAAGATTATGGAAAGCACATATGTGACTTTTGATGATGACAAGTGTCCAGGTTGGAATGCCTTGATGATAATGAAGCTGAAGCCCTCGTATTTGAAAACCTCAACATTGATAGTGATTCTGATTGGGAAGATGAAGTTGATGCACAACAGATAATAAATGAAGAGACTACTCAACAGGAAAATCATGAAAATGGAAGCTCATCTCAAACACCTGAACTTGATATCACAAACTCAGGGGGAGAAAGAGAAGAAGGATCCAGCAGTCATACTAATAATGAAGAAAATAATGAAGGCACAAGTCAATAAACTCATACAAGGAAATGGGATAGAAGTCACAATAGAGAAGCAATTATTGGTGATCTTACTACTGGTGTGAGGACTAGAAGTGCAATTGCTAATGAGTGCCTACATGCATATTTTATGTCTCAAGTAGAGCCTAAGAAAAGTGATGAAGCTCTACTGGATCCTGACTGGATATCTTCCATGCAGGAAGAGTTGAACCAGTTTGAAAGAAGCAAAGTCTGGAAGTTAGTTCCTGCACCAAAGAATAGAAGCATTATTGGAACAAAATGGGTGTTCAGGAATAAAATGGATGAAAATGGTATAGTTACCAGAAACAAAGCTAGGTTGGTCGCAAAAGGCTACTCACAAGAAGAAGGAATTAATTATGATGAAACTTTTGCTCCAGTTGCAAGACTTGAAGTAATAAGAATCTTTCTACCATTTGCTGCACATTCAAATTTTAAAGTGTATCCAATGGATGTCAAGAGTGCCTTTCTGAATGGTGAGCTAGAAGAAGAAGTTTATGTGCAACAATCACCTGGCTTTGAAGATCCAGAATTTCCAAATTTTGTGTACAAGTTACTCAAGGCTCTATATGGACTAAAACAGGCACCTAGAGCTTGGTATGACACACTGTCAGATTTCTTGTTGAAGCATGGTTTTACTAGAGGCACCATAGACAAGACTCTCTTATACAAGAAACATGGTGAAGATTTGATCCTAGTTCAGATTTATGTGGATGATATCATCTTTGGTTCTACTAATGAAAAGCTTTGCCAAAGATTCTCCAAGCTTATGGAAAATGAATATGAAATGAGATGATGGGGGAACTGAGTTACTTCCTTGGACTTCAAGTCAATCAAAGAAGTGATGGTATCTTCATCAGCCAAACTAAGTATGTCAAGAATCTATTGAAGAAGTTTGGTATGGTTCATTGTTCACCTGCATCTACACCTATGTCTACTGCAACAAAGTTGGATGAAGATAAAAAGGGTAAAAGTGTAGATATCTCAAGCTATAGAGGGATGATTGGATCATTGCTTTACTTAACAGCAAGTAGACCAGACATCATGTTTGCAACATGTCTATGTGCAAGATTTCAAGCCAATCCAAAAGAATCATATTTGATGGCTGTAAAGAGGATCTTCAGATATTTAAAGGGAACTCCAAACTTGGGACTATGGTATCCTAAGGGAACTGGTTTTGAAGTTGTTGGTTACACAGACGCAGATTTTTCTGGATGCAGGGTTGACAGAAAGAGTACTAGTGGAAGCTATAAATTTCTTGAACAAAGACTTGTATCCTGGTATAGCAAGAAACAACAATCCGTATCAACTTCTATGGTTGAAGCTGAATATATAGTTGCAGGAAGTTGTTGTACTCAAGTGCTTTGGATTAGAAATCAGCTAATGGATTATGGCATAGTGTTACACAAAATTCCTATTATGTGTGAAAATACTAGTGCTATATCTATAGTAACTAATCCAATTAATCATTCTAGGACAAAGCACATTGATGTAAGGTATCATTTCATTAGAGAACATGCTACAAATGGTACCATTGAGCTCATTTTTGTACCAACAGAAAAACAATTAGCTGAAATTTTTACTAAACCTTTGGATGAAGCAACTTTCACTAAAGTTGTAGGTGCAATTGGAATGCTTAATTCTTCATACTAAGGAAAGAACTCAACTACTGTTTTGTAGCAGATAAATATAAATTATAAATATTTCAGAAATCTCTGCATATTTGTTTTTCAAATTCAACTTGGAATTTTTCAAATTCTAAGTAAACTGCTCAATTGTTAATTTACATTCTTAATATGTAAAATTAACACAAGGCTAAATTACAAAAACCAAAAGTATTTAGAGAACTGAGTTCTCGATAAGTCAAAATTGACTTCTCGACAAGTCACTTTAGGACTTCTCGAGTGACTTCTCGATAGGCTTAAAAATGACTTATCGATAAGTCCTTGTAGAGTTCTCTAGCAGTGTCTATTCACAGAGTTCTCTACAAGTACAATTTTTGACTTATCAATAACTCAGAACTGAGATAATTTAAATTAATGAATTATTTTGGTAAAATAATTTTGGAAAATTTATTCTAGTTTTATTTTGAATTTATTCAAATAAAAGTTGGAATTAATTCAGTCCACTTTTTAGACAAACTGGGTATTTATTTGACATCTCGATAAGTTAATTTTGAGTTCCCTAAAAGAATAATTTAAAATGACTTCTCGATATGTGTACAATGTTCAATATGACTTCTCGAATAAATCTCAATGCGTATCTCAGATTGTTCATTAAGTCATTTGCTTTGTCTTTAATTACTCAGATTTATTGACACATTTACGTGCTTATGTGCATATTTTTGATCAAATGTGGAATATGTTAGTCTAATGTAAGTAGACTAGTATATTATATGTAATATTTTGAGAATACTGATAATAGTTGAATTTATTTGACTATGTGCTAATTATGTGTTTTGAATATATTCAAAATTAATCTTTCTCAGTACGGAGTATTTGATTTCATTAAGGAGCTAGTGGAATATATTTTGTTGCTAGGAAGGGTTACTTTTGTGTAAGGATTCTTGTGTACTTGCATGGGGAATAGTTAACCTAGAAAGTTAACTAGGATTATTGAGTACTTGCATGGGGAATAGTTATCCTAGAGAGTTAAGTCACTTTTAACTACCTAGATACGCGTAAAGAGTGTTTGTGTGATTACAACACTTATTAACCGGGCACACTTATTAACCAGGCAACTCAAGTGTCTCTTGGTTTCTCTTCTCTTTCTAAAAATTCAAATCCTCATTTCTTCATTATTCATCACTACTTTTTCTCTCAACAAATATCCTAACTTCAAATCCTCATCTTGTTCAAGTCTCTCAAATGGCTACTCCTGTTTTCTACAAGCTAAACAATGGCGTTTATCAACCATCCTTTCATTTGGTTGATAACCGGGTCTACTATGACCCTGTTGGGCTTCGTGTGCGCATCAAAGGGATAATTTACAGTCCTTTTGATGTTCCCCTTGAAGTTTTTGACGAACTCTCTTGGGATGATCAAATAAATTTTCTATTTTTCGAGGGTGAAGTCTCGTTCGAACAGGAGAGACGTGCTTTGGTGGCTGAGCAGGAACGCCTTGCTGCTCTGGAGCTGCAAGAGAGAATCATTTATCTTGCACACTCCATGTCCAGAGTGTACCAACGCAGGGCGAGGATGATTGAAGCAGAGAAGAAGCAGAAACTAGAGTAGTTAAGATTATGGTTTAATTATTGGAATCTAAATCATCCTGTACTCTGTTTCTATATTAATGAAAATCTTTCATCTTATCTATTTCAAAGCTGTTTGTTTCTTGTTTGCTATGTGTTTATAATTTAACTAATTATCATATTTCCTGTAATACTGCATGCAACTGTAAATCTTACACTACATATGTCAAACTAAACATCATAAAGTTATATATGTTCAATGCAGTACATGTTAAACACAATCTCTTCAATACAACAACAGGAAATTCAGACAATCACTGGAAGCATGGATAACAGATTTGGTTTCAAATTATGCATCAGACATATCAACGGATAAGTAGAATATTACACAAAATCATTCTTTATTTTGGTTTAAATTCCTTAACTTTTGTATGTAAACATCTTTGAAAATCAATTTTTTGCAAAATTCTCTTAATTTGCCTATAATTGTAAGAAACTTGTTAATTACAAGATTTCTGAGATCTATGGATCACTCAACAGGCATTTGTGCTAAGCTGCAGATATTACATCTTTCATAACCTAACTGCAGTTCACCCAAGCACATCAACACAAACACAAACTCAAACACAAACCCACTCAGGTGACTCTCGAAAGGAACCTGTTTTATAAAAGGATAGAAACCTCACAAAATGTTCTTCCTTTGTTTTGTTGTTTGAGAAGAGAAGGATGTAATAAGAAAAGATCCTCATGCTTATTTAAAACCTTCAGAATTCATGAAGGGGATACTTGTGCTTACTAAATCAAAACTGCTACATGACTAGAACAACCTTTCCTGTCTAAAATGCTTACAAAGGCTATTCTAATTCATCTCCAAAGAAAGTACCAGAACTTCATATAATACTGGTCTTCACAGAAGCTCATCAACCCTGTTATGTCAGACTTAAGGAAGATTTGCTAAGGAAAACTGTCAGAAGTTCCTACAACAGCAAAGTTAAAAGATAGTAAAGGAGATTACCCTTGGACATAAAGATGAGACTATCAAAAGATTTTTACTTCCTGGATCATGCACACAAGAACCTATGTCTTAATGGGGCATAGCAGCACCATTATATCCTGATCCATGTTCCACAAGAACCTATACTTCACATAGTATAGCAGACAAGGAAGAATCTCCTGATAAACATGACACAACTGCACAATAAATAGTGTTAACAGAAGCTCTGAATTCAGACAGTGGATTAGAGTACACAAGAACCTGGATGTCAAAGTCATCCAGCAACTCTTGAATCTCCAGCCACACAAGAACCATTACCTCAAAATGGTGATGAAGGCAGAATCACTGAGAACACTGTGAGAATAGTTGAAATTGATGAAAGATGCAGCTGCATATTAATGTTAAATCAATCAACTGATTCTTCAGAATGTCACAAGGTATGAAATGGATACTCACTCTTCTGGTGAAATGAGTATGATTAGACATATATGGATCACCCCTAATTATATGATCACAGACAACTCTTCTCAGCCACTTCTTATTTCTGTAGGTCAAGCAACATTTTATCCTTTCATGTGAGGATGAGAGAAAATATTGAGAGAAAACAAAAAATAAGAGAGGCAGGATCCTTCCTGGCAAAAGGAGAGGTAGATGAGTGTCTGGATTTAGTAATCCTTGTGAGAAAACTCTGACTCTTAAAAGTCATGAGACTAGTACAGTGAGAAGTAGTGATACTACTTAATAAAAAGAACAGAGAGTTTAGGACCCTTGTTACTGAAAGACTTTTTCTGCAGGTCTAAGTAAAGTCTCCTATTCTACTGCATGAATTCATCACTACAGAAATCACTGAAGCTTGAAGCTGCAGATATTGTTCTAAATGGACAATGACAAAAGCTTGAACAATATGCATCTAGCTGAATCTTTCCACCTAGAGATAATGTCAAAAAGGGGGAGAATATATCTAAATGCAAAAACAGTTGTTGGATGTTGCCAGATAATAATACTCTCTTCTTGATAGGGGGAGAGAAGAGTGAATCTAAATGCAAAAACAGCTGTTGGATGATGCCAAACAATAATACTCTCTTCTTGATAGGGTAGAGAAGAGTGAATCTAAATGCACTGGTGGTACAAACTTTACAAGGGTAATATTGATGCAGAGAATATTAAAAACATGTATAAGAGTAAACTTTGTTCAACTCATAAAAGAAGACAAAATGGGAAGATTGACTTTTGAATTTAGTTAAAGTTTTGACATCATCAATCAGAACTTGTGCATAATTTCATAATGAACAAGTTGGGGGAGATTGTAATATATAAGTGATGATGTCAAAGATTACTGAAGATAACAATATCATTAGTGTCCCTGATCAAAGTGTGAAGCAAAGCTAAATGGACATCTGATCTAAGGAGAATAATGAACTATTACTTTTCATAATCTGTTAAGCTTGGGGTGAGTCATGTTAGCAGGCATGAATGTGCGTTAAGCAATCTTCTCACCAATTGGGGGAGATTGTTGTGCAAGACATGCCTTTATCTCAACAAGACTAAGAGAATTTGTCAACCCTAAGTAAGTTGTATTGTTATCTTAATTTATATTTTGTGTAATGCCCTCCAGACCCGGGGTATAAGTTTGGGGGTTACTAGCTAATCACCAAACCTGTACAACTTGAATAACAATAATAATGGAATATATCTAAACCCCTTTAACACTAACCAGAATCTTTTTAGGTTGAAAACAAGAACCACTAACTACTTTATTACAAACCAAATTCAATATCTTACAAACTCTCTTTATTACAAACCATTGTCTAACCAATTTTAAACTAATTTTATTTTTATTCAAACACACACCCTAACTATCTACATTCCACCTGTTCGGGAAACTCAAAGTTTTCTTCCTGGATTGGGATCAACACCTTGGGTATGAGAAGATCCTGAGGCTTGACCCGCTTCTTTATCACTCGAGTCCTGATGGGTTTCATATTCCTTCTTAACTGAAAATAATAAGGTGAATAACACAAAAAGGGGTGAGCCAAAAATTTCTCAACAAGTCCGTAAAATATAAATAGTGTTAAAGCAGTTTAAATGAGTCGATAATCTGGGTATATCTGCAAAGATATAACCCCTTAAGAATAGAAAGAAGGCCACTGCTAGCGAATACAAATGAATTAAACTGGACACAAGTTCGCATCTATACCCTGCTGATCAACCAGGATACAGTGCAGATCTATATCCCACTATATAGATCCAGTCGGGTACCCAAGCACTACGGCCCATCTCAAGGATCCGGTTATGTCCCGGTCCTTAGGATTAAGTAAAACTTAATCCCAAAATATCACTATCCAGTCCATGGAGTAGCAACCAGAACAATCGGTATGCTTTGATATATTCTAATCATCAGAATATACCAATGTGTATGCGTAATAATTGGAATATTAATAAGGAATTCAAAGGAAAAGGAGAAATCAAGAATCGAAATTAAATATGAACAAGAATCAAAAGAGTGCAAGCGTGATATGAATCTGAAGAAATATCACTATTCTGAAATTAGAATAGGGGAAAAACTCGCCTTCTGCGTGACTCACTTCAAATATGTCACCTTCGTCTATCACCGTCTCAATCTGCCTTACTGGCTTAGCTTCTGTTAGAGAAATAGACTGATTTAGTTATTTCGTACTTTAATTGCGTCTTGCACCGAATTCACATCGTTCATATTGTCTACCCATGCGCTTATGATTGATTCGTATATTATATATTAACAAGCAAGACTCGATTAATCACATAATACACATAAGCACATAAGGCACATAATCATTTTTATAGTTAAAAATAATTTTTAGAATCAAAATCGAATCGCTGATCGCTTAACTAATCATGATCTGACTCGTTTCCTATTTTTCGGGATTTATCAGACTCGTCTCGGCACGCGATTCAGCTTATAATCAAATAAATAACAAGGTCAACTAATTTCTAGAAAAAATTAGGTTTTTGTATTATTTTTAATGAAAATAATTCATTTTTCTGAGTCTAAGGGCTTTCGTTTCACTCGAATCGGACTAACGGTCTAATTATTATCAATTAAATACAAATAATTCAATTTATTATTCAATATAAATAATTATTTAAGAAAATCAGAACTAAAAATGATTTTTCTATAATTTTTAGAATTAAAATGAATTTATTATGATTTTTGAAAATTATTTGATTAATTGTCAAAATAAATAATCATTTTTAAATAATTAATAATTAATTAATAATTAATAATTAATTAATAAAAAAATAAAAAATAATTAAAACTGATTTTTAGAAAATATTTCAGAGTTATTTATAATATAAATCAATTAAATAAATAATTAATTAATTTATAAAATAAATAAAACTAATTTTTAAAATTAATAAAAATAAAAAGTAAAAATAATTTCCAGAAACACTTGTCAGAAAATTAATTCTGACAATTTCAGATCAAAACCGGGTTAACCAAACGGGTCAACCGGGTCAGAATCCCGGTCATGAAGACCATGACCGGATTTTTCCAGAATCCGGCCACGGGCCAGGATTCCTGCCAGCCACAATCAGGCCAAAAACATAACTGTTTGATGTGTTTTTCACAGGGTTTCAATTCCACTCAACTGCAGCAACTCATCTCCGGCCAAATCATACCAAAAACATCCCTGAATCTTCAACTTCGATCAAAACCGACATGAACTCCGGCCAAAATACGAAATCACAGAATCGTACATGAAACTCGATGATTTATAGTGCAAATTAAAGCTAAGAACATGTACAATCAAAGCCCTAACATCATAAGAACCAAATATTCACAGAAATCACGAAGCTATGTTTTGAAGATTGAGTATAAACCCTACTAATCGAACTTTGCTATCGAGGTATCGTTTATTCAATTAAACCACCATGAATCGATTGCAAATAACATCAGGAAGCTTTCTTAATCATCAAAACATCATAATAACCCTAGAATCAAAAAGCCCTAACTCGAACATAAACCCTAAAAATCGAAAACCAAAAACAACGAATTAAAACGTGAAATTGATACTGGAAATGAAAAGAACAGATCAAAACCTTCGATTTGAGTACTTGAATCACATGATTTGATGTTGTAATCAGTGAGAAATCACGGCTTGAATTTTCGACCCGACCCTGTTCTTCCCGACCCGATTTCAGAGAATTTTCAAAATTTTGCTGATTTTTAATGATTAATTATAATTAATTAAATAAAAATTAGGCTATTTATAGTAGTAAAATTAATACTCCTAATTAAAATTAAGGCCCTAATTCTACATCTTTTAAAATTATAAGCCCCTAATTTTATAATTTTTGAGTATTAAAATTTAATTTATAAATATTTTATATATACAATATATAAGTCAAAATTTCCCAAAAATTGTGAATAATGTAAAAATACAAAGAAATGGTATAAATGAAAGTCCTATAATTTTATAAAAATAAAAATGTGATTTTTGTGGGGTTTTTAACACCCAATGGGGCCCGGAAAAGTTATTTTTCGCAAAACGAGAAAATTTGTAAAATACCTAGATGTTCAGAAAAATGGGATGGTAAAAGCCGTTTGATGAAAAATAAGGCCCATTATTTTATTTGAAATATCAGCTATAAAATCATGATTCGGGTCGTATAACTTTTGATATGAAAGCTATAAATGCAAAATAAAATATCTGAAAATATCCTGAAAATACCTGGACGACGCATAATGCACGTAACACATAGCAATTAGGGGTTGACAGTCAATTACACATAAATGACACATTAACACACATAATTTATTATAAATATGATATAATACAGACGCAATTTTCCCAGACGTTACATCCTTCCCCCTTAACAGGATTATGTCCTCGGAATCTCGCTAAGAAAACAAATGAGGATATTTCTCTAACATCTCACTCTCGAGTTCCCAGGTTGATTCTTCAACCATAGGGTTTCTCCACAATACTCGCACTAAAGATACAGACTTATTTCTCAATACTTTCTCTTGCCGATCTAAAATTCTTACCTGCTGTTCTACAAAAGACAAATCAGGTTGGATATCTATCGGTTCATATTCTATTACATGCCTGGAATCAGGATTATATCGCTTAAGCATCGATACGTGAAACACATTTTGAATATGTTGTATATGAGGCGGTAAGGCTAACTCGTAAGCAACTTTTCCCACTTTCTTCAAAATTTCAAACGGTCCAACGTATCATGGCTTCAATTTACCTTGTTGTCAAATCTGGTCAATCCTTTCCATGGCGATATTTTGAGTAACACGTGCTCTCCCTCTTGGTAGTCCATATCTTTCCTAGCTAGATCTGCATATTTGCGTTGTCTATTTTGTGCTGCATCTAGTCGCTTTTGAATAAGTTCTATCTTTTCTTTAGTCTGTTGAATTAATTCTGGACCAAAACCATGCGTTGTTTAACTCTATCCCAATATACTGGTGATCTGCATTTTCTTCCATATAACGCTTCGTATGGTGGCATCCCAATGCTCGCATGATAGCTGTTGTTGTAAAAAACTTCAACCAAAGGTAAATGCTCATCCCAACTACCTTCGAAATCAATCGCACAAACTCGTAGCATGTCCTCAATTGTTTGGATAGTCCTTTCACTTTGCCCATCGGTTTACGAATGATAAGCGGTACTCATCTTTAATTTAGTTCCAAGATATTCTTGAAATTGTCTCCAAAATCTTGAATTGAAATGGGGATCTCGATCAGACATGATAGATATTGGAACTCCATGTCGCATCACAATATCCTTGAGATACAAATGTACTAGCTTGTCAAGTGAAAATCTTTCATTAATTGGTAGAAAATGTGCCAACTTTGTTAGTCTGTCAATGATTACCCATATCGCATCATGATTTGCTTTAGTTCTCGGAAGTCCTACTACAAAATCCATCGCTAGATGTTCCCATTTCCATTCCGGAATATCAAATGGTTGCAGTAATCCACACGGACATTGATGTTCCTCTTTAACTCGCTGGCAGGTGTTGCATTTGCTTACCCATTCTACTATCTCCTTCTTCATGTTTGGCCACCAAAAGTTTTCCTTCAGATCACGATACATTTCCGTACTTCCCGGATGAATGGAATATTTTGAACTGTGCGCATCGCGCAATATTTCTTCCTTCAGTTCAGCCACATTAGGGATCCAGACTCTTGATGCAAAGCATAGAATTCCTTTGTTATCCTTCTGGGTTGTGATTTCTTCTCCCGTTAAGTCGTCATCTTGACCCATCACGTCGAATCTTTTCTAATAATTCTGGTTGGAAAGTCATTGCGTAGATAGCTTCAGTAGATTCATTGGGAATACGGATCTCGATTTCCAACTTGTGAAATTCCTTAGCTAATTCTTCACATGAAGTTAACAAATTCAGTCTTTCTTTTCGGCTTAGCGCATCTGCCACAACGTTTGCTTTTCCTGGATGATAACTGATCGTAACATCGTAATCTTTAATCAATTCTAGCCATCGGCGTTGTCTCATGTTCAGTTCCTTCTGCGTAAAGATGTACTTCAGACTTTTATGATCCGTGTAGATTTCGTATTTCTCACCGTAGAGATAGTGTCTCCAAAGTTTCAATACAAATACGATCGCTGTTAATTCCAGATCATGCGTATGATACTTCTGTTCATGAGGTTTTAGTTGTCTCGAGGCATATGCGATGACGTTACCGTGTGACATCAGTACGCATCCTAATCTGCGGTATAAAGCATCGCTATAAATGACAAAACGTTTGGCAATACAAGTATCGGTGCGGTTACTAACCGATTCTTCAGCTCTTGGAAACTTTCTTCACATTTGTCATCCCATATGAACTTTTCTCTTTTCTAGTTAACTTGGTCAGTGGCGTTGCTATTTTCATAAAATCTTTGACAAATCTTCTATAATATCCTGCCAATCTCAAGAAACTTCGAAACTCGGTTGGTGTCTTCGGCCTTTCCCAATTCAACACAGCTTCAATCTTCGCTGGATCAACTTGAATGCCTTCTCTACTGATGATGTGCCCTAGAAATTGCACTTCCTTCAACCAAAATTCGCATTTTGAGAATTTTGCGTACAGTTGCTCCTTCCTTAGAATTTCCAAAGTAATCCTCAAGTGCTTGGCATGTTCTTTTTCCGTCTTTGAGTAAATCAAGATGTCATCAATAAATACAGTCATGAATCTATCCAAGTACCTCTTGAATACCCTGTTCACCAGATCCATGAATGCTGCTGGTGCGTTTGTCAAACCGAATGCCATTACCAAAAACTCATAATGTCCATATCTAGTACGAAAAGCAGTCTTGGGGATATCTTCAGCTTTAATCTTCAATTGATGATAGCCCGATCTCAAATCTATCTTCGAAACCATGCGGCTCCTTTTAGCTGATCGAACAAATCGTCGATTCTCGGTAAAGGATATTTATTCTTGATAGTGAGTTTATTCAATTCCCAATAGTCGATGCATAATCGCATGCTGCCATCTTTCTTCTTCACAAACAATACCGGTGCACCCCACGGGGATACACTGGGTCTTATGATGCCTCGGTCTAGAATATCTTGCAATTGCATTGACAATTCTTTCATCTCAACTGGTGCCATTCGATACGGAGCTTTCGAAACTGGTTCTGTACCTGGTGCTAAATCAATTGTAAATTCAATTTCTCGATCTGGCGGTAATCCTGGAAGTTCGTCTGGAAAGACATCAGGAAATTCATATACAACTGGAATATCTTCTATTTTAGGACTTTCCTTCTCAGTATCTAACACGTAGGCTATATACATCTCACATCTTTGTCGAACAATCGTTTGGTCTGCATTACTGTCAGAAATTTCTTCCGCTATTTTTTGCCTTTAAACATTACCGTTGCATTTTCCGCAGTCCGCAATTTTACTTTCTTGTTCACGCAATCGATCTGAGCATTATGACAAGCTATCCAATTCATTCCCAAAATAACATCAAACTCTCCTAACTTAAAAAAAATCAAGTCTACAGAAAAATGATGTCCGGCTATTTCGATATCACACGCAGGACATACTCAATCTACCGGAACTTGGTCGTCATTTGTTAATTTTATAATTAACGTCTCGCCCAGCCATTCAATTTCGCAATGTAACTTATCAAAGAAATCTTCAGAAATAAATGAATGGGTAGCTCCGGAATCAATTAATACTTTTGAATTTACAAAATTCACCAAAAACGTACCTGCAATTACACTAGGACTCTGCACTGTTTCTTTCATTGTCATGTTGAAAATCCTTGCTCTGGGTTGATTAAGCGGCGGTGGAGAAGGTAATGCCAATACTTTCAGAATACTAGCTGCCATTGCTGGTCCTTTGTAATTCCTAGTGATATGCCTTTTCCTTCCACACTGGAAGTAAGTAACTTCTGCTATTTTTCCCATTGGATATTCGTTAAAATAATGCCCTTTCTGCTTACATTTGAAATATGTCACATCCGTTTTGATACAGACGCCAGTATGTTTCCGTCCACAAGTCTTGCAGTACGGCACCGGGACTCTGACAATTCCCTGCTGGCTGGGGGCTTGGAAACGATTACTTGTTTTCTGGATACCTTGTCCTATCCTTTTAAAATTCAAATTTGTCCGGGCTTGAAATCTCGGCTTCCTACTGGAGCGGTCTTGGAAACTTCCTTGCCCTCTTTCCTTTTGAGATCTTTCGCTTTCTCTCTCAATAATCAGGGTTTTCTGGACCACGACGGTATAAGTCATTAATTCAAAAACTGCAACTTGTCCACGGATCCACGGTCGTAATCCTTCTTGAAATCTTTGGACTCATTTTTCTTCAGTATCAACTTGTTCTGGGACAAATCTAGCCAACTCAGTAAATTTGGCTTCATACTCAGTCACGAACATATTTCCCTGCTTCAACTCCAAAAATTTGATCTGCATTTGATTCTTCACATAGCGAGGAAAATGCTTCTCTAAGAACAGATCTTTAAATATATCCCATGCAATAACATCTTCAACTTCTAAAGCCTTCTTAGATTCTCACCAATAGTTTGCTTCTCCTTTCAACAAGTAACTAGCAAAGTCAGTCTTCTGGTCTTCACCTACCTTCACTAACGCAAATGCTTTTTCAATTTCTTTCAACCAAGTGGTAGCCTTAATAGGATCGGTTGTTCCCTCAAATTATGGAGGTTTAACCGACTGAAATTGCTTGAAAGTAACAATAGGTATAGCTGGTGGCATCTGGGGCTCAGGACGCGGTGGCAGTTGTAAATTTGTTGTTGAATCTGCTGTTACTGTTGCTGCATCTATTGCTGCATCATTACCATCTGTTGTTCCATCAGATGGAACATTTGGATCATGGTATCATTGGTCTGTTCTTCGGAGTTGCTATTAGAAGTCTCAGTCCTAGTGCCATTTACTGATAATAAAACAAGTGATGTCTTTTTAACAGTGTATTAAATAATTGACAATAGGTAGGAAAACAATTTATCCTGTATTAACAAAATTTAGATAATGGTTCGGAAAAAGAAAACAGTTTGTTTAATATAAAAAAAAACAGGAAATATAAACAGTTAACTGAAATGATTGTTCTCTTTTCTCTCTTTTTTTCTACAGGATTTAAAATACGAAAAGCTGTAAAATAGTAAAGTAAAGGTAATTACTGAAAAACTGTAAAGACTGAATTTAAATAAAAGAAAATTTTAAAAGTTCATTTTATATATCTAACACCAGCTCCATGTGTGAATGTTTGGTATACAAAAAGTCTCGTCCTGCTGGTCATGGTTACTGCTATTAGTTAGGCTACTACTACACACATACACTACTCACTATACTAGCTGCATCTATATACATCTGTCATCTCCACTATGTCAGTCCCCTGTAGTCAAAATCTTAGAACCCCGACGGTATACGCCTCAACTTATCTCGGAGTACCTGAACCAACGTCCGTGCTAAACGGAAAATCCTATAAAACTCCGCAAAAGAAGGTGGCCCGTCATGTGTCAAAGCATCTAACTCCCATGTAGCACTCATCAAGGTAGACTGTAACCTCTGTCTCATCATATAATCTGGCTGTAATGCGGCTAACGATCCTCGGTCTCTCTGATCAAACAAGTGCATAATCTCCCTACACTGGGCTCTCCAGTACTCAGTGTCATCTCTCATAACACTGTAATCATGATACGGTACCATATATGGCTGTGCAACATGACCTACTGACTCCTACGACGGAACCCTCTGCATCCCTGCAGCACCCTGTTGTGGTAACCCCAACTGTAACTCCACATCATGCTCACCCATACCCTCAATCGGAACCATCTGAAATATCTCTGGCTCTGGGGCATATACCTGAATAGAAGGTAACACTGCTGGTGGTGGAAACTCTGGCTCAATCTCTGGCATAAACTGATGCTCTACTGGAAGTGGAGGTAAAAGCATCGGCTCAAAGAACTCAAGTGGATCAAACATCTCTACTGGATCAGGAATCAGATCTGGCACTGGTGGTGCTGGCTCCTGGGGCAATGGTGGAGGAGGTGGAAGAGGTGGAAACATATACTCAGATACTGGTAGAACCACTGGCGCAACTGGTCCTGTAAATGTCCTCTCAGATGAACCTGAATAAACTGATGATGCCATCTAATAATATACCAAAGAAAGAAGAAAGGTCACTAAATCATTCCTAGAACTAATACCTTCCTATCCTAATCTTATCTAAATCCTAACACTACTCTTTCTAGTTGACTATTCCTATCATATGTGATCTTCCTATCTTATCTTAACCCTAATGTTCTTGTTTTCAGGGACCAAACCTACAGCTCTGATGCCACACCTGTAACGCCCTCCACACCCGGGGTATAAGTCTGGGGGTTACTAGCTAATCACCAAACCTGTACAACTTGAATAACAATAAAAATGGAATATATCTAAACCCCTTTAACACTAACCAAGATCTTTTTAGGTTGATGTATGAAAACAAGAACCACTAACTACTTTATTACACCCAAATTCAATATCTTACAAACTCTCTTTATTACAAACCATTGCCTAACCAGTTTTAAACTAATTTCATTTTTATTCAAACACACACACTAACTATCTATACTCCACCTGTTCGGGCAACTCAAAGCTTTCTTCCTGGATTGGGATCAACACCTTGGGTATGAAAGGATCCTGAGGCTTGACCCACTTCTTTACCACTCGAGTCCTGATGGGTTTTATATTCTTTCTTAACTGAAAACAATAAGGTGAATAACACAAAAAGGGGTGAGCTAAAAATTGCTCAACAAATCCGCAAAATATAAACAGTGTTAAAGCAGTTTAAATGAATTGGTAATCTGGGTATATCTACAAAGATATAACCCCTCGAGAATAGAAAGAAGGCCACTGCTGGTGAATACAAACGAGCTAAATTGGACACAAGTTCGCATCTATACCCTGCTGATCAGCCAGGATACAGTTTCGTTTCACTCGAATCGGACAAACGATCTAATTATTATCAATTAAATACAGATAATTCAATTTATTATTATAATTATTTAAGAAAATCAGAATTAAATATGATTTTTCTATAATTTTTGGAATTAAAATGAATTTATTATGATTTATTGAAAATTATTTGATTAACTATCAAAATAATTAATCATTTTTAAATAATTAATAATTAATAAATAAATAATTAATAAATAATTAAAACTGATTTTAAGAAAATATTTCAGAATTATTTATAATATAAATCAATTAATAAATAATTAATTAATCAATTTATAAAATAAATAAAACTGGTTTTTAAAATTAATAAAAATAAAAAGTAAAAATAATTTCCAGAAACACTTGTCAGAAAATTAATTCTGACAATTTCATTTCAAAACCGGGTTAACCAAACGGGTCAACCGGGTCACAATCCGGGTCATGAAGAACATGACCGGATTTTTCCAGAATCCGGCCACCGGCCAGGATTCCGGCCAACCAAAATCAGGCCAAAAACACAACTGTGTGATGTGTTTTTCACAGGGTTTCAATTCCACTCAATTGCAGCAACTCATCTCCGCCCAAATCATACCAAAAACATCCCTGAATCCTCAACTCCGATCAAAACCGACATGAACTCCGGCCAAAATACGAAATCACAGAATCGTACATGAAACTCGATGATTTATAGTGCAAATTAAAGCTATGAACATGTACAATCAAAGCCCTAACATCATAAGAACCAAATATTTACAGAAATCACGAAGCTATGTTTTGAAAATTGAGTATAAACCCTACTAATCGAACTTTGCTATCCAGGTATCGTTTATTCAATTAAATACCATGAATCGATTGCAAATAAGATCAGGAAGCTATATCAATCATCAAAACATCATAATAACCCTAGAATCAAAAAGCCCTAATTCGGACATAAACCCTAAAAATCGAAAATAAAAAACAATGAATTAAAACATGAAATTAATACTGGAAATGGGAAGAACTATACAAAACCTTCGATTTGAGTACTTGAATCACAGGATTTGATGCTGTAATTAGTGAGAAATCACGGCTTTAATTTTCGACCCGATTTCAGAGAATTTTCATAATTTTGCTGATTTTTAATGATTAATTATAATTAATTAAATAAAAATTAGGCTATTTATAGTAGTAAAATTAATACTCCTAATTAAAAATAAGGCCCTAATTCTACATCTTTTAAAATTATAAGCCCCTAATTTTCTAATTTTTGAGTATTAAAATTTAATTTATAAATATTTTATATATACATTATATATGTCAAAATTTCCCAAAATTTGTGAATAATGCAAAAATATAAAGAAATGGTATAAATGAAAGTCTTATAATTTTTTAAAAATAAAAATGTGATTTTTGTGGGGGTTTTAACACCCAATGGGGCCCGGAAAAGTTATTTTTCGCAAAACGAGAAAATTTGTAAAATACCTAGATATTCAGAATAATGCGATGGTAAAAGCCGTTTGATGAAAAATAAGGCCCATTATTTTATTTGAAATATCAGCTATAAAATCATGATTCGGGTCGTATAACTTTTGATATGAAAGCTATAAATGCAAAATAAAATATCTGAAATATGCTGAAAATACCTGGATGACACAGAATGCACGTAACACATAGCAATTAGGGTTTGACAGTCAATTACACATAAATGACACATTAACACATATAATTTATTATAAATATGATATAATACAGACGTAATTTTCCCAGAGTTTATATTTTGTATTTGTAACATTTAAAGTCTGTAAAAATGCAAAGGAGCAGACTGGAGTCTTTTTCCTGAAACAATATCAAGCCTAAGGATTCAATCTGGAAGAAGATCAAGATGATCATGACTCAGAAGAATTTTGGAGAAGCTTGGAGTTGAATAAATCTGTTTGGATAAAAGTACATTAAGTCAAGATCTCTACAAGTCACAGATTAAGTGTTATAGAGAAGCCATTCGCAGAATGGCTTATAGAGAAGTCAGGAAAGCTACTAGAGAACTCAGAGAGATATCAACAAGTCATTTCTTCACTCAAGAACTCAGAGTTATCGACAAGTCAACATTCATTAGAGAACTCTGAGTTATCGATAAGTCATGTTCCACTAGAGAACTCAGAGACATCGATAAGTCAAAATTCACTAGAGAACTCAGAGATATCGATAAGTTAAAATTCACTAGAGGACTCTGAGATATCGACAAGTTAAATTTGACTAGAGAACTCTGGTAGAGAACTAAGAGTTATCGATAAGTAAAAGAGTTATCGATAAGTCAAAGTGAAGATGTGAAGACTAGAGATCTCGACAAGCCTAAAATCTCTTATAGAGAACTGAAGACCTCTACAAGCCAAAGTAAATATGGAGTAAGAGATCTCGATAAGCCAATATAATTATCGAGATGTCAAGTGTTCTATAGACCTAAACTGGAGATCTCGAGGTACAATCTCAAAGTACAAAGTTGCAGATCAGTTCAATATCCAAGATTAACAATCAACAAACAATCCAAACAGCTGGATTGACAAGTCTACAAAAAGCAGCTTGAAGACTGTGCAAGATCAATGGTGAAGATTAACTAACAGAGGAAGATTAAAATTATCACAGGATGCTAAAGATATTCTAAGCCAGATATGGAAGATCTACTTTTCTATAAATAGAAATGACAAGTGACAGTTTAGAAAAGCTAATAACATATCTTATTGTACACTGTATTGGGAATATGTTGTGAACTTGATGATAAATTAAATAAAACACCTTAACTTAGTGAACTTTGTAGCACTCAACGGATGATCAAATATAGTCCCAACGGATGATTCAATATAGTCTCGACGGATGATGATTTGACATCCACCGGGTGAGTAGCTTATGTAACAAATAAGTATTGTAGCACATTTCTGCAAAAAAAATTGTGTAGATTCTGTAGGAGCATATGAGTCATGTTGACTACTAGTAGATGTGCAGAATAGGCTGATTAATTGTAAATATAAGATGTCTTGTAATTCTGTATAAGTGAAATGGAGTCAAGTGACAAATAACTACCCGACGGATAATCAACAAAGCTACCCGACAGATGATCAACAAAGCTACCCGACGGATGACAAGCATGTACCCGACGGATGATCAAATTCAAATACCTGTTGACAGTGACAAAACAGTCACATGCGTTGGGTGTTTGCAAAAGTAATGTGGCAGCCTGTTTAGCAGGAATTTGAGAACAAAGAAGCATTACCAATTCCATGCTATTATAAAGATATTCAAAGATGCTGGAATAGAGTAGTGTAGCAGCATGGAGTTAGACTAGATATACTTTGTTTTATTATCTTGTCTTATTATCATGTAAACTTGGTGTTATATAAATCAAGTGTAGCAAGTAGAATAATTATCGAACTAAGCGCGCACATTTCAGAGAAATATTTTCAAGCTGTATTATGTAGCATTTCTCTGCAAGTTTAGTTGTTCATACTTGTAAGCAGCTGTGAGTTAATTGAGCTTCACAGAGTTCTCATTTGATATATATATATATAGAAATATATCTGGTGGATACTTTCAAATCCACCAGAAAGTTTTAAAAGCTTGTGTGTTTTTATTACTTTGTGTTTTGATTCACATAATTTATTCATTCCGCACTTTGCAAATCAAACACTTATATATTATTAAGTAAGAACTGTTTTAAAATCTTCAAAAAGAAGCTAGAATTACATTCAATCCCCCTTCTGTAATTCTTGTTGTATTTTTAGGGAATAACAATTTGTATCAGAGCAAGCTCTTGAAGTACAAAGAGTGTAAAGATCACAACAAACAGTAAGATGAACAAGAAGGATGTTAGAGTCAAAATTCCATTTCTGGACAAAGACAATTATCACCACTGGAAGGTGAAAATGCACTTACATCTTCTTTCCCAAGATGAGGCCTATGTGGATTGCATAGAGAGAAGTCCTCATGTACCAATGAGAGCTGCAACAGACAATGAGCCATCTGTTCCCAAGCCTAGGCATGAATGGTCAGACCCTGATATTGAGCAAGTCAGGAAAGACAAGAAGGCCATGAATATATTGTTCAATGGAGTTGATGGTGATATGTTTGATAACATCATTAACTGCAAAACAGCCAAAGAGGTTTGGGACACTATCCAGATTATTTGTGATGGTATTGAGCAAGTAAGGGAAAATAAGATGCAGCTGCTAATTCAGCAATATGAGCACTTTCATTGTGAAGACAGTGAATCTCTCACTGATATTTTTAGTAGATTTCAAAAACTACTAAATGCTCTGAAGTTGCATGGAAGAGTCTATTAAACAAAAGACTCTAACCTCAAGTTCCTTAGATCTCTTCCAAATGAGTGGAAACCAATGACAGTCTCATTGAGAAACTCTCAGGATTACAAGGAGTTTACCTTGGAGAGACTGTATGGTATTCTGAAAACTTATGAGCTTGAAATAGAGCAAGATGAGAGGATGGAGATAGGAAGAGAGAAAGGAGGGTCCATAGCACTGGTTGCTGAGTTAGAGAAGGAAAAAGAGATGTAGGTAGAAGCTGTTGAGTCTACATCAAGAAAAATTAGTGTTAAGTATGGTAGTGTTAATCACATGTCTGTTAATTGCAAACTTGCCATGCCTACTCCTATGTATGTGCCTCCCTCTTTTCCCAACATGACTGTTATGTCTACCATGCCTATGAATGCTATGTCTACTCAGAATATGAATGCACAATTTGCTAATATGCCATTTTTACCTAATCCTTATTATGTTGCACTTAGTATGCCACAAATGCCATTTAGCATGCCTTACTGGAATAACATGTTTGCAAACAACATGCCTTTTCCTGTTAATAAAAATGTGCATGATAATTCTGTTCTAATGATTGGTTTCAAAGGTAAAACTCAAATGACTAGGGATGAATCAGAAATTCCCAAGTCAAATGAAATTAAACTTAAGAAACCAAAGAAGAAAGCTAACAAGACAGGACCCAAGGAAACTTGGGTACCAAAATCAACTTGATTTGGTTTTGATGTGTGCAGGGAAACAGAAAGAATCTTTGGTATCTGGATAGTGGTTGTTCAAGGCACATGACTGGAGATTCTACCCTGCTCATAGAGTTCAAGGAAAGAGTTGGCCCAAGTATCACTTTTAGAGATGACAGCAAGGGTTATACTGTGGGATATGGCTTGATTTCAAAAGACAATGTCATCATTGAAGAGGTTTCCATAGTGGATGGTCTCCAGCACAATTTGTTGAGTATCAGCCAGCTTTGTGACAAAGGCAATTCAGTAACCTTCAATTCAGAAGCCTGTGTTGTGACAAATAAAAGGAGCAACAAAGTGGTTCTCACTGGAGTGAGAAAAGGAAATGTGTATCTAGCTGACTTCAACTCATCTAATACAGAATTTGTCACTTGTCTTCTCAGTAAAGTAAGTCAAGATGAAAGTTCGCTATGACACAAGAAGCTGTCCCATCTAAACTACAAGACCATGAATGAGCTTGTCAAGAAAGAACTAGTTAGAGTCATTCCTCAAGTGGAGTTTTCTAAGGATGGATTGTGTGATGCCTGCCAAAAGGGAAAGCAGATCAAAGCATCATTCAGAAAGAAGCTTGATTCAACAATTGAAGAACCTTTACAATTTCTACACATGGATTTATTTGGACCAGTCAATGTGTTGTCTATCTCAAGGAAAAGATTTTGCCTAGTAATTGTGGATGATTTCTCAAAGTTCTCTTGGACATATATCCTAAAGTCTAAAGATGAAGCTAGTGAAATCATCATCAATCACATAAGGCAAGTCAACAGTCATCCTGATTTTAAAGTAAGAAGAATCAGGAGTGACAATGGAACTGAGTTCAAGAATTCTGTGATGAGGTCATTTTGTGAAGAGAATGGGATTATGCATGAGTTTTCTGCAGCAAGAACTCCACAACAAAATGGAGTAGTGGAAAGAAAGAACAGATCTCTTATTGAAGCTGCAAGGATAATGCTTGAAGAAACAAAGTTACCAACATATTATTGGGCCGAAGCTGTGAATACTGCCTGCTACACTCAGAATATTTCTTTGGTTAATCAAGCAAAATGTATGACACCCTACCAATTGTTCAAGAACAAGAAACCAACCTTAAATTTTCTTCATGTCTTTGGCTGCAAATGTTATATCTTGAGGAATCAAACTGAGCAACATGGGAAGTTTGATGCTAAAGCAGATGAAGGAATTTTTGTTGGATATGCTGTGGGAAAGGCATATAGGGTCTACAATCTAAGAACCAACATTGTTATGGAATCAATACATGTTGTGTTTGATGACAAAAAGATTGAAGGACTGCAAGATGGAGATTTCCATGAAAGCCTCAAGTTTGATAATGTGGAGATGGTTAGTGATGACAGTGATGATGAAAGTGATCAAGAAACAGTGAATAAGGATAATGCAGAAAAATCTACAACTAATGAAGCACATAATTCAACATCTGTCGAGTTGCAAAATGCTTCATCCGTCGGGAGATAATCTTCCTTATCCGTCGGGAGACAGTCAGCTTTATCCATCGGGACACAAAGTGCTTCATCCGTCGGGTCATTAAGAGAAGCTAAAAGTCAGAATAGATCACTTACAAAAAGTTCCCCTTCTCAAATCAAAGATTCACAAACTCATGGGGAGTTTCTAATAATCAAAACTCAGTCACACATCAAGACAACAATGAGGCTTCTTGATCTAGAGCTAATCTATCTCAATAAAGAAAGTGGACTAAAGATAACCCTTTTGAGCTCAACATTGGTGATGCATCTTCTAGAGTTCAAACAAGGAGAGCAACTCAAGAAGAATGTCTATATAGCGGCTTCCTATCTAAGGAAGAACCAAAGAAGGTAGAAGAAGCTTTGTTGGATCCTGATTTGATTTTAGCTATGCAGGAGGAGCTAAACCAATTTGAAAGGAACAATGTATGGAAGCTGGTACCCAAACCTAAAGGAAAGAATCCAATTGACACCAAGTAGGTATTCAGAAACAAGATGGATGAAAATGGCATAGTGGTCAGGAACAAAGCTAGATTGGTTGCTAAGGGCTACTGTCAATCAGAAGGAATAGATTTTGATAAAACTTTTGCTCCTGTTGCAAGACTTGAAGCCATCAGAATTTTCTTAGCCTATGCAGCTCATGCCAATTTCAAGGTCTATCAAATGGATGTCAAAAGTGCTTTTCTGAATGGAGCTTTAGAGGAGGAAGTATATGTTAGTCAGCCTCCTAGTTTTGAAGATCCAAATTTTCCAGATTATGTCTACTATCTTTTGAAGGCACTTTATGGACTGAAGCAAGTACCTGGAGCCTGGTATGACACTTTATCAAAGTTTCTTTTGGAAAATCACTTCATAAGAGGTAATGTTGGTAAAACTTTATTCTTTAGAAATGTTAATGGCTCTAGTATACTTGTTCAAATTTATGTAGATGATATTATATTTGGCTCTACAGATGAAAAAGTTTGCAAAAAGTTTGCCAAATTGATGCAAAGTAAGTATGAAATGAGCATGATGGGAGAACTAACTTACTTTCTTGGTTTACAAGTTAAGCAAGTTAGTTATGGAATATTCATTAGTCAAACTAAATATATTCATGATCTTCTAAAGAAGTTTGATCTAATGGATTGCACATCTGCAAAAACTCCCATGGCCACTGCAACTAAGCTTGAATTAAACACTACTGAAAAGTCTGTGGATATTTCAAGCTATAGGGGCATGGTAGGATCACTTCTGTACTTAACAGCTAGTAGGCCAGATATAATATTTGCTACTTGTCTTTGTGTTAGATTTCAGGCTGATCCTAGAGAATCTCATTTAGTAGCTATTAAGAGAATTTTCAGATATCTCAAGGGAACACCAAAACTTGGCATTTGGTACCCTAGAGATTCTGGTTTTGATCTAACTGGCTATTCAGATGCAGATTATACAGGTTGTAAAATAGACAGAAAAAGTACAACAGGAACCTGTCAATTTCTAGGGAACAAGCTTGTGTCCTGGTTTAGTAAAAAGCAAAATTCAGTTTCTACTTCTACAGCTGAAGCTGAATATATTGCTGCTGGTAGTTGCTGTGCACAAATTTTATGGATGAAAAACCAATTATTGGACTATGGTCTACAAGTGGACAGAATTCCATTTTCTTTGGTAACACAAGTGCAATTGCCATCACTGAAAATCCAGTACAACATTCAAGAACAAAGCACATAGACATCAAGTACCACTTCATTAGGGAGCATGTAATGAATGGTACTGTGGAACTTCATTTATTCCAAGTGAAAAGCAACTTGCAGATATATTCACCAAGCCACTTGATGAATCCACTTTTTCAAGGTTGGTAAGTGAGTTAGGTATGCTTAATTATTCTTGAATCATTTCAGATATTTTTGCAAGTTTTAATACAGCCAGAAAATAAATTGATTTTTCAGCTTTGGATGAAATTTTGGCTAAGTCAAAATTTACATCCCGAAGGATGCTCATTATCCATCGAGTTTGGTCATCCGTCGGAATACTATTTGTTAATAAAAATCAGTTACTTTTCTGGATTATTTCATAACTCGACGGATAATTTATTTATCCCCATCCGTCGAATTTTCTCAATCTTAGCCGTTAAAACTCTGAACATTATCCATCGAGTATACTTATAGTCCGTAAGCATGATATGACGGATAAGTGACAGAATTTTTATAGCTTATTCATTTTTAAACGGCTATTTTGGGCTATTTTGATTGGTCACTTTATTTTACTTTATTATTTATGAGATAATATGATAGCAGAATTCATTTTTATTTTACTCTTTTATCATTCTCAAGAATCAATTGCTGTAACTTCTTTCTTCCTCAAAAGCAAATTTTCTCTCTGCATATTTCAAATCTTTAGCAATGGCCCCTGTAGTAAAAATCATGTCTCAAACTGGTTATATCTATGAAAAGACAATTTCACAGCTCTAGTGAACAAGGCGATTCAACAGTCTGGAGATTATCACAAAATGATGGATTTTGTGAAAGGCTGTAAACACAACTATGCTATGCTAGAATCTCCCACAATCTATTGTGAAGTTGTGGAAGAGATATGGACAACTGCAGTGTACAACTCTACTGACAAGACCATCACTTTCACTCTCAAAGGTAAGCAGTTTTGCATTAATAGTGACATTGTCAAGGCATGCTTTAAAATTCCTGATAATACTGCTACTGTTCCACACACAGACACAGATATAGTCAACATGCTAAATTACATGGGCTATGCACTTACTACCTCTAAGTTAAGTGAAATTAGGAGGTTAGGTCTTAGAAAGGAATGAAGCTTTTTGTGTGATGTGGTAACTAAGGTATTCTCTGGTAAGATTAGTAACTTTGACTCTGTTAACATTTACATGCTTAATATGCTTTACATGCTAGTTACTGATAAGTTCTTTAATTTCAGTGACTTGGTCTTGTTTGAGTTAGGTTTTAAGTTAGGAGAACTCAATAAGAGAGGTAAAAGTCTCTATTATGCTAGATTCTTTATGATGCTTGCTAACCATCTCATTGTGAACATTGTAATTGAGAACCCAACCAACAAGTTGAATTGTTGGGTTCAAGAAAGAAAAATTATTGCAGATCTTAATAGAGCAAATCACCACAAAGAAGTGCCCCTATTCTATTTTCCAGTAAAGGAGGGACTTCAGGTAAGTGAGGTAAGCACCACTGTCTCCACTCTTCCAACCTCACAAATATCTTTGCCTTCTAGTGTATCTATGGCATCTGTGTCAATGACCCAACAGATGCCTACCCAAGCTACCAACCCAATTATTTCAAAATCCAAGTCTAAGAAAGCCCCCTTTGGTTTTTCTCAAAAGAAATCAGTTGCAAAATTTACTAAACACAAATAGGGGAGTGTGAAGGTGAATAAGCAAGGTGGGGGCCGGGGTAAAAATCAAAAAAACCCTAAGGATAAGGCTGGTGAGTTGAGTGTACCCAAGCCTAGCCACACCACAGTTTCCCAACAAACTGTGGTTGCTAATAAGGAGATTAGCTCATTTCTAGTTTCATCCTCCCAAAAGGATGTTACTATTGAAACAAGCTCCCAACCAGGAGCACAGGCCAAAAGGGCTAGGGACACAAGTTCACCACAAACTTATGTCAGAAAGAAAAGATCAACAACCCTTGGGGATGCACAGGGAACACACACAATGCAAACTAGAGCTAAAGACCCAGTCACGGCACCATCTCAAAGTCAGATTGATGTGACTCCAATAAATGTGGAGTCACGGCCAAAATCCTTAACAATTGAAGTACCTGAAACACCAAATTCTCCCACACACTCACTGGATGTTGACATGATCAATACATCACTTCCAAATTCTCCATCTTTAACTCTTGTGGAGAAGCCAAAAATCCAAGCAAGTGAGCATCATCTTTTAGATGATTTGTTGGCTCACTTGCCATTTCTTTCTGAGTCTATTGAGACATCTGTGCCTAAATTTTCATCAATCTGCAGAGAGTCTACAATAGTCTCCACTCCAAACTCATTCATTTTTTCTATCCCGATGGATATTCATCATCCGTCGAGTAGTGATTGTATCTCGACGGATAAGCCTAACAGCAGTCATCCGTCAGATAGCCATACTACTATCCCGATGGATATTCATCATCCGTCGGGTGTCTCTGCACAACTTCAAATTTCTTCAATTCTTACAAGTGCAAAAGACTTAGTGGTAGTGCAATCACTCTTAGGACTGAGGGAAGGGAGTGAACTGAGTGAGAGGCTGGGTTATTCCCAGGCAAAATGAGAGAATAAGAGTGAACAAATGCAATCCATTTCTTCAGGACTGGCAAAAGTGAGTGAGAGGAGTCCCACCTTAGATGGTGAAGGTGAGGGTGTGAGGGTGGGGAGCCAAGGGGAGCCCTTGATGCAAAAAGAGAGAGAAATTGAGAGAAATGCAGGTACAGGAGTGATAAGGATGGACATCATTGCTAGTGAGTCAATGAATGCCAATGATGCTGACATAGAGAAACTATCGCAGCATGATCAAGTTGTTATAAGTTCCATCTCTTTGGATGATGAGGCATTTACTCATGCTGTTCCAGCATATCAAATTTTGGCTGGACAGGGCAATGAAAATGCAGAAAGGATGCTGAACTTGGTGCACACCACCCAATCAATGTAAAGAGCTAAGGATGCCATCACAGCTATGCCACCTAGAGCTGATGATGATGTTGACTATGGGACTGGGGAATCTACTGATTTCTTTGGAGATGATGGTGAAAGTGAGGAGCTCATGAACTAGGGGGAGAAGCAGGCACCAGTTCTAGATCTGGCCTTCCTTCATGGGCATTCTCCAAGGACTATGATCTTCAACATTTCAAGGTCACTCTCATTCATCAAATCCAGGAAATACATAATGCCATTCAATCTACAACAGATGCAGGCACCAGGAAGCTCTTACAGGCACATCTAAATTCTCTGCAACTGCATCAAATCCAAGGCTTTCAACACAATCAGGATATCACTTCTATCCAGACAGAGATCAATCAAGTGAAGAAGGATATTTCTGACAGATTAGATGCCAAACTTCCAGAAGCCACAATGATTGATATTAAAAGATAGCTAAGGAAGAACTCTGATCTTGCAACAAAGGTAGACTCCTTGGATAAAAGGATGACTTCCATGGAAGCTTCTCTCACAGCTATACATCTACATCAAGCACAGCAAACTCAACTACTGCAACAGCTGGTGGCTGCACAATCTTCTTCCTCCAATCTACTTGATGATAACAAAAAGGGGGAGAAATCATTATCTCAAGTCAGTCAAGTAGTGCCATCTAGTGAGGGGGAGAAAGTGATAAATGTACAGATCAACCAAGTAATTATTCCTGAAACTACTCTGCCAAAGCCACCAGTATTGGACAGCATTGACTTGATCCAAATTACAGCTGCTAAGCTTGAGTCAAAGAAAATTCCCAAAAATCTTGATGTTGCAGTTGTGGAGAAAGAACTGGATGAAAAATGGAGACTGATAGATGCATAAATTCAACAAAAGTTTGGGCCAATTCAGAAATCAGATAAAGTCTTCAAACATCACTCTCAAGTCAAGCAGATTTCTGTGAATGACCTTAGCATGAATTATTTGAAAAAAAGCCAAACATCTTGCATCAAATCTCCAAAAGAAAATCTTATATGAGGCCTAAAAGAAACTACTCAAGATTTTCAGACAAAAATCCTATGGATATTGTGTATGAGACACCTAGGCCAGATGAGAAGAAGCTGTTGGCTAGGTCAATTGGCTTTTACAAAGATCCAACTGATTCAGCACTCAAAAGAAGATTAGCTAAGATTTACAGAAATGGTAAGGAAATTTGTGTGGTGGTTGGACACCCCATGTTTGTGGAAGCTAAGAAGGAAGAGAAAGAAAGAATCAGGCAAGAAAAGAAGGAAGCTGCTCTGGATGCTAAGAAGCTCAAATAGAAGAAGAAGCAAGCTGCTATCTTGGCCAAGCTTCAAGCTGTAAAAACCACAACAGAAATTCCTGCACAACCATCTGTAATTGCTGATCAAGATCAAAAAGTGCAAGATGAACCACAACAGAAAAGAAGATTCAGATACAAGCTACCCTCCAAAAGAAAATTGGACTTCAGTGATGAGGAAATGGAAGACTACACTCCCAAAAAGCCTATAACTTCAACTCAGACATCAAAACCCTCAGTGGTATTTGAAGAAATCAAGGTGGTGGATCCAACTAGGAACATTCATGATGAACCCATAATTCCTAAGGATGAGCCAGTAGACTGGGATAGTTTGCCAATTCCTGAACTAAACTTTCCAATCTTTAATAAGCCAAAGAAAACAAAGACTAGAGCAATCTAGAAAGTGAAGCCTATATCTCTTAGATCCAATACTCTAACAAAATCTCAACCCACGGTCAACAAGGGAGATCTCATGTACATCTGTGATGTCAAGGAGTTTTCAGACTTGATTCTTTACTTGGATGAACTGGAAGAAGTAAGAGGAATTGATGCTTACAGACATCTTCCTGAAAGTCTGGTTTTTAAATACAAGGGAGGGAAAGAAATGACATGACCACTTTACAGGATTATGCTAGAAAGCCAATCTGTTCTAATAAAGATCTACTCATCTTTCAAAAAGAACTTTGGATATAATGTGACTGCAAGGAGAGTAGTTCTAAAGAAGATTGAGGAGCTGAGGAGTAATAGAGCCAAAGATGCACTACCAAAAACTCTGTCAATTCCCTTCACAGGAAAGAGAGTGCATTTGAGGACCTATTAGCTGATAGAATTCATTGATGAAAAGGGAGTAAGAAGATTCTTCAGATTGGAGGACTAGTTGAGTATCTCTAGAAATGAGACTCTTTTGGAAATGCAAGAAATGTTAGATCTCTTAGAAGCTGATGAACTTGAGTTTTACAGACAACTCTAAAATCAGATAGAAGAGAACAACAGGAGGCTTGGAAAGAAATCCAGATAATCAAGGAAATAGACTTATCTGCTCAGACTAGAGGAGTACCTTGATAATGATTGTGAGCAACTTCTTTGTATACTTTGCTTTGTTCAATTTTCAATAAGTATTGTAGCACTTATTAGTTTTATCTACTATTTTCAGTCTGTATTTTTAGGGTGTTTTGTTATCATCAATTTTCTTTTAATTTATGGCTACAATTCTAGTAGACATAAATTGGGGGAGATTGTTAGGAATATGTTATGAACTTGATGATAAATTAAATAAAACACCTTAGTAGATTTAACTTAGTGAACTTTGTAGCACTCGATGGATGATCAAATATAGTCCCGACGGATGATTCAATATAGTCCCGACGGATGATGATTTGACATCCACCGGGTGAGTAGCTTATGTAATAAATAAATATTGTAGCATATTTCTGCAAACAATTTTGTGTAGATTCTGTAGGAGCATATGAGTCATGTTGACTACTAGTAGATATGCATAATAGGCTTATTAATTGTAAATATAAGATGTCTTGTAATTCTGTATAAGTGAAATGGAGTCAAGTGACAAATAACTACCCGACGGATAATCAACAATGCTACCCGACGGATGATCAACAAAGCTACCCGACGGATGACAAGCATGTACCCGACGGATGATCAAATTCAAATATCTGTTGACAGTGATAGCA
The DNA here is from genome assembly GCF_009905375.1 of Apium graveolens. NCBI lineage: Eukaryota > Viridiplantae > Streptophyta > Magnoliopsida > Apiales > Apiaceae > Apium > Apium graveolens. Next base: position 128,128,592 of record NC_133656.1, on the reverse strand, counting down.
CGGTCACATGCGTTGGGTGTTTGCAAAAGGAATGTGGCAGCCTGTTTAGCAGGAATTTGAGAACAAAGAAGCATTACCAATTTCATGCTATTATGAAGATATTTAAAGATGCTGGAATAGAGTAGTGTAGCAGCATGGAGTTAGACTAGATATACTTTGTTTTATTATTTTGTCTTATTATCATGTAAACTTGGTGTTATATAAACCAAGTGTAGCAAGTAGAACAATTATCGAACTAAGCACACACATTTTCAAAGAAACATTTTCAAGCTGTATTCTGTAGCATTTCTCTGTAAGTTTAGTTGTTCATACTTGTAAGCAGCTGTGAGCTAATCAAGCTTCACAGAGGTCTCATTCGATATATATATATACATCTCTGGTGGATACTTTCAAATCCACCAGAAAGTTTTAAAAGCTTGTGTGTTTTTATTACTTTGTGTTTTGATTCACATAATTTATTCATTTCGCACTTTGCAAATCAAACACTTATATATTATCAAGTAAGAACTATTTTAAAATCTTCAAAAAGAAGCCTGAATTACATTCAACCCCCCTTCTGTAATTCTTGTTGTATTGTTAGGGAATAACACTGTGTAAATCAACAGTTAACTAAGTTATAAAGTTAACACTGGTCCCTTAGTCAGTTGTAACAATTTAGATAAAATTTCTTGTAACACTCTTAAGGAGAAGCTAAGCTCTTTATCAACAAAGAGCCTAGAAATTTTTTAGCAAAACAGTTTTAATTTTAATATAAAATTAAGTGAGTTTTGAAGATTTGTATTCTTTATTTTCTGCAAGCTTAATTTTTGCATGAACACATTTTACTACAAGATTTAATTTACTTTGTTCAACCATAAACATTCAAGAAAAGTCCAAAAATAGTAAAACACATTCACCTCCTATGTGTGTTATTCATTTCCTAACAACCTGCTACATTTTAAAGATACATGATGACTATCTTCTCTGCTATGATTGGTCAAAATGTAGAGGTGTTCATCGATGATTTTTCTGTGTTCGGGGATTCTTTCGACGAGTGCTTGCAAAATCTTGGCGCAGTCCTTAAAAGGTGTGTTGAGACCAATCTAGTTCTCAACTGGGAGAAATGTCACTTTATGGTGCAACAGGGCATCATTCTTGGGCACAAGGTCTCTAGTAAATGTAGCGACCGAGAAATTACACTTGTATTATATCTTAATAAAGGTGATTTATGTGTATTATTATGTCAATAAGTGTGTGGGGTCATAAAACCCTAATTGTTATGTGCTACGTGTTGTCTGTGTTGATCAGAATGTGTTTCGGGTATTTATTGAGTGTTTTATTATAAATTATATATTTTATATCAAAATCTGTACAGCCCAAACAGTGTTTTAAAAGCCCATATTTTAAACAAAATCATTGGCCCTATTTTTCCAAGTATGGCCTATACCACATCGATATTATGAACATCTAGACGTTTTACAAATTTACCATTTTCGCGAAAAACGACTTTTTCGGGCCCCTTCGGGTGTCAAAAACCCCACAAAAATCACATTTTTATTTCTATATGATCATGAAATTATCAAACAACATTTTTCTTTGCATTTTTGTATTATTCATAATTTTTGGGAATTTTTGGCATATATTTTGTATTTATTGGACATTTAAAAATTCATAATTAATACCCAAAAATTAAAAAAATTAGGGCCAAATAATATTATTAGATGTTTAATTAGACCCTTAATTTTATTTAGGGGTATTATTTTAACTAGTATAAATAGCTAATTTACTATTAATTATTAATTAATTAATTATAAAAAATCAGAATATTCAAGAAAAATTGTGTTGGTGAAGAACAGCTTGAGAATTCAATCCAAGATTTCATAGTGATACTGTTGTTCAAATCTTACATGTGAGTAACCAAAACGAAGCTTATGATCTCTACATTCTATTCATACCATCAATTTCATATTTTGTTGCTTAGATTTTCAATTCGTATTTTAGGGTTCAAGAACTGAAATTGGGGGTTTTTGATTGTGGGGTTATGGGATGAATTTGATGCTTGGGTTAGCTTTAGATGCTTATTTACAGTTGATTTGTGTTATTCAATTCATCAAATGATTGATGTAATTAGTTGTTCTTATTCTAGGGTTTATGTATATTTTAATTAGTTCGTTTTTGATTTTATATGAATCTGAGGTTGTTTTGGTTATAGGGGTTAGATTGTAGAAGTATTAAGCTTTATTTTGAACTATTATGTGTAATTTTTCGTGTGCGGAATCAATAGTTTGAGTTTTTGGCCGGAAATTAGTATGATTTGATCGGAGAATTCGTTGCAAGGGTTATCAGGTTATGATGTTGATATGGTTGTATTGCTGATCAAATTCTGAATGAAATAGAGGGTTGATTCGATCCAAACGATGCGCGAATGGGTTGTAATTGGTTCGCCGGATTTTCGCCGATTTTTGTTTGGTTCTTACCGGAGAAGACGATGGAGTTATCGTCGGTGCGGGGGATTTGACGGTTGTACTATAGAGGAAGATTGGAATGATTCTGCAGCTTGAACGGATTGAAATCGTCGCGCTTTGGCCGGGATAGGCTCGCCGGAACTTGGGTTTTGGCCGCCGGATTTTAACCGGCCGGCGAACCCAGTTCGTGTTCTTGAAGACCCGGTGTCATCCCGTTGGTTGACTAGGTTTCGATCCATCAAAACACCAGTTCAATTTTCCAAAACTGTTTCTGTATTTTTAAATAATTACTTTTATTTTTATAAATCAGAAATAGTTTTTGTAAATTATAAAAAATCCAATAAAAATCAGATTAAAAATCTGAAATATTTCATAAATAAATTCTATATTGTTTTATTAATTTGGAAATTTGAAATTGTAATTATTTATTTATTTATGTAATTATTTATGTATTTATTTATTTATTTATTTATTATTTATTATTTTAGTAATTATTTAATAAATGAGATTAAATAATTAAATCGATTAATTCAATTTGTGGTTCGATAATTAACCAATTCAAGCGAGTGACTCATAAATATTTGAGTTGTATTCCAAGATTTTAAGGATTGATGTTCGAGTGTCGAGTTAATTATTTGTGCGATCAGATTTCGTAATAATTATGCGTAGCAACATATCGATTAATTAATTATAAGTAATCGATTTAATCAGATAATTTGTAATAAATTGTAATTAATTCCAAAAATTAGGGAATAAATTACTTTCAAATATAATAATTCTTATGTAATTATTTAAAAATATAATTAAGGTTTAATTAATTATGATTAATTAATTATAATTGATTTATAATTAATTAAATCTTGTATATTGCGTAATAATTAAACCGTCTATCCGATTTAAGCGAAACAAAGACCCATAGACTCAGAAAAATGACCCGATTCTATTAAAAATAATTATAAATCATAATTTCTTTTGAAAGCGAGTCGTCTTATGATAATTATTTGTTTATAGACCCTATGTGTGATAAAAACGAGTCTAATAAATCCCAAAAAATTAGGAATCGAGCCAGATGGTGTTTGTTAATGCAAATATAAGTCTAGTATCGATTCTAAAAATATTTATAAGTCTAAATTAATTATGTGCCTTATGTGCAATGTGATTTACGTGATTATGTGAACTCTATGTGTTAGATAATTATATGCGAGTCGGATAGTATCGTATGTGTAGACGATAAGGACTACGTGGTAACAATCTGAGATTGTGTACGAAGTAAGTCAACTAAACAAGTATCTTTCCTTGATAGATTCAGTACCAGCAAGGAGAATCAAGCCAGAGATAGAAGGCTGTGAATTATCCGAGGTAAAGTGCATACCAGGCAAGTTTTTCCTCTATTCTAAGTTCAGAATAGTGATTCACTTCCAACTTTCCATGACAGTTACACCTTGATAATTCCTGTTCAAAAACACTGATACACAATTATTGATTTCTTGTTTTTATTTCATTTCGATTCTTGATTTTTCCTAATTCATTGAATTCTCTATTTATATTCCAATACTTATACCCTTATTTACATATACTCTGATATATCCTGATGTTGGGATACATCGAAAGCATACCGATTATTCCAGATGCTAAGCTATGGACTGAATGGTTACAATATGGGCCGGGTATGAACCAGACCCTTGATTATTAGGCCATAGTTGCCTGCGTACCCTATATGTTGGTGGGGTCTATACAGTTGGGTATCGATCCACGCTATATCCTGACTGATCAGCAGGTTATAGTGCATATGTTGGTTCTTATTTTCAGTCTTGTTCATTTGGCACTCGCCAGTTATGACATTCATTGTTCTTTATAGAAACAGATGGTTGTTCAAACCAGCAGATTAACGGTTCATTTATCCTTCTCTCTTTACACTATCTATATATATTATTGCAGGCTTGTTGTGCAATTTTGGCTCACCCCTATTATTGTTGTTCACCTTGTTTCCAGTTAAGGTTGAGAAAGAAACCCATCAGAACCCGAATAGTCAAGAAGCGGGTCAAGCTGCGGGACCCTCTAACTCCAAGAGTGTTTGTCCCTATCCCAGAAGAGAGTTTTGAATTTCCAGAACAGGTGTAACAGGATAAGTGGTATTTGTAATTTGAATAAAAGATGTTTAGTTTAAAATTTGAATGGAAAGAATGTTTTATAATAAAGAAAGTTCTTGAGACAGGTTGTTTAGAATTGTTATAATAAAGAGGTATGTCGTTCTTATTTTCAATCCTTAACCTTGAAAAGATCCTGAGTAGTAGTACGGGGTAATTATTTATTTATATTATGATTGTCTGAATTATCCTTTCACTTTGTCCATCCGTCTGTGAATGATAAGAAGTACTCATGTTTAGCTTGGTACCAAGACATTCCTGAAATTGTTTCCAAAATCTTGAATTAAAACGGGGATCTCGATCAGATAAAATGGATACCGACACTCCATGGCGCATCACAATTTCCTTGAGATATAGGTGTACTAAATTGTCAAGCAAAAATCTTTCGTTTATTGGAAGGAAATTTACTGACTTCGTTAACCTATCAATAAGAACCCAAATTGCATCATGATTTGCTCTGGTCCTTGGAAGTCCCACTACGAAATCCATTGCTAAGTGTTCCCATTTCCATTCTGGAATGTCTAGTGGTTGTAGTAATCCACTCGGACGTTGATGTTCAGCTTTGACTCTTTGGCACGTATAACATTTACTGACCCATTCCATTATCTCTTTCTTCATATCTGGACACCAAAAGTTTTCCTTCAAATCTCTATACATCTTGGTGCTTCCGGGATGAATTGAATATCTTGAGCTGTGAGCGTCTTGTAAAATTTCTGCCTTCAATTACGTTATGTTAGGTATCCAGATTCTCGAAGCAACTCAAAAAATTCCCTTATCATCTTTCTGGCTGGTAATTTCCTCTCCTGAAAAATTATCGATTTCACGATTTATTATTTCTTCTGGACAACTTCTTATCTTTTCCAATAATTCTGGCTGAAATGTCATTGCGTAGATCATTCCAGTGGAGCTTTCTGGAATACGAACTTCAATTTCCATTTTATTGAATTCTTTAATCAATTCTGCTGAGGATGTTAACAGATTCAATCTTTCCTTTCGACTGAGCACATCTGCTACAACGTTCGCTTTTCCTGGATGATAATTGATTGATACGTCGTAATCTTTGATTAGCTCTAACCAACGTCGCTGTCTCATGTTTAGTTTTTTCTGCGTGAAAATATACTTCAGACTTTTATGATCCGTGTAGATTTCGCATCTTTCGCCGTAAAGGTAATGTCTCCAAAGTTTCAGTGCGAATACAGTTTCTTCTAATTCCAGATCATGCGTCAGATACTTTTGCTAATGAGGCTTTAGTTTTCTAGAAGCGTATGCAATTACGTTGCCATGCTGCATCAAAACACATCCAAGTCCTCGATAGGAAGCGTCACTGTAAATGACAAAATCTCCTTGATCATCAGGTAACACAAGTACAGGTGCGGTTATTAGTCGATTCTTCAATTCTTGAAAACTCTCTTCGCATTTTTCATTCCATTCAAACTTTTCATTCTTCCGAGTCAACTTGGTCAATAGCGTGGCTATCTTTGCAAAATCTTTAACAAATCTTCTGTAATACCCAGCTAATCCTAAAAAACTTCTGACTTCCGTCGGAGTCTTTGGTCTTTCCCAGTTTAAAATAGCTTCGATCTTTGCTGGGTCGACTTGAATTCCTTCAACACTAATTATATGACCTAGAAATTGTACTTCCTTTAACCAAAATTCGCATTTTGAAAACTTCGCATAAAGCTGTTCATTTCTCAAGGCTTCCAAAGTCATTCTCAGGTGCTTTGTGTTGGATTTTTAACGCAGCGGGGGCATGGCAAAACACTTTTACGCGTATAAAATCCAAATAAAAGCATATAAATCGTGAATAAAAATTTGAGGGATCGAATCTAACCTTTTAAAATAATTCGGAGACAACGATCAGAGATCCTTAGCAGTTGCTCCTCAAGTGTGAAACACTCCACCGGTATCCACCAAGAAAACGATGTTAAGGAGGAGGAAGGAGGTGGAGAGAATTGGGTTTTCCAAACTTTTTGGGTTTTCGGGTTTGATGTGGGTTAGAATAAAATTAGGGTCTATAATAGTGTATTTATAGGCAAAATTTTCAGCTGAAATTTTCCCATAAATATTATTATTATTATCCCATTTATTATTCTCATTAATAATTAAAACACCTTTTAATCATTAATCCTTTTTCTAAACACTTTAGAAATAATTCTCTCTCTTGATTTAATTTTCAAAAATTAAATCCTTTAATTAATAATATTAAGAACTTTTCTTAATTAATTTATAATCAATTAAATCTCATTTAATCAATTATTAAATTTGCCAATTAATTATTTATTTTATAAATAAATAATTATTAGCCATTATTAATTAATTCCTCCACCATTAAATCATTCTCTTTTTATGGTGTGACCCTGTAGGTTCAATATTAAGCCGGTAGTAGAAATAAATAATAATAAAACTATTTTATCATTATTTATATAAATTCTCTAATTTATTAAATATGATTAATTAATTAATCACATTTATTCTACATCGTGAGTGATGCTTCTCAACATATCGCGACTATCCGGATAATATGAATTCACTGCTTAGAATACCAAGAACCTGTCAGTGAATAGTTACCGTACAATAAACTCCTTCTACCCTATAATGTCCCGATTAAATACAAGGCATGGATCTCGTGTCAAGCCTATCTAATTCAATCACTTGCTTACCATTTACTATGGTAGTTCTATGCAAATTAGAAACTCCTTTCTAATTTCATTTACTCTGGCCAGAGATTCCTGAACTAGCATAAGTGGATCAGCCTTGAACATTCGCTTCCTTCACTGGAAGGGGTAGATCCTTTATTGATCATACACTATCTTTGTGTACAAATTCCTATACCCAGAAGAGCCCTAATAATTGTCCCTGGAGACTAAGAACTAAACCAAAGCATAGTTCAGTGTACACAAGATGACTATGATGACCTCAAGTCTAAGGATACTTGTACAACTATCACTAAGCGAACAACTGCTGACACGTGAGTGAACTCCATCAGTTGTTCAGCTAGGCGAGTCATGTTCAGTGAACTTATTCTATAATAAGCACCTACATACTAGCTATAGTGTCACCACACAAATGTCTATGAGAACAGACATCCTTCATAATGAAGCAAGCATAGTATGTATCGATCTTTGCGGATTATTAATTACCAGTTAGTAATCCTATGACCAGGAACTATTTAAGTTTAGAGTTATCATCTTTTTAGGTCTCACTATTATGATCTCATCATAATCCATAAAAAGCTTTACTCTAAACTATGGTATATCTTATTTAAACAGTTAAATAGATAAAGCCCGTAATAAAAACAAAACAAGTCTTTATTAATATCAATGAAATCAAAATAGATTACATAAAAGTTATTCCTAAATCCTTATACATGATTGGACTTAGGACATATTCCTTTCAATCTCCCACTTGTACTAAAGCCAATCACTTTGGTATCTAATACCCATCTCATCTTTATGACGATCAAAGTGACTTTCAAAAAGTAGCTTTATGAGTGGGTCTGCTATGTTGTTATGTGTGTCAACTCTAATTCAATACAATACAAGAAATGTTACCGCGCTCCCACTAACCCTTTTGTAGACGCATGGTTCATCTTCGTTTTTGATAAAATCAAACTCTTTGATTGTCTCATCAAAACGAATGTTCCATCTTTCGAGAAGCCTGCTTTAAACCACATATGGTTCGCAGCAGCTTACATACTAGGTTTTCATTTCTCTTGGAAAGAAAACCATCTGGCTAATTTCCAGATCTCATAGTCGTAGTAAGCAGCATTCGCAAGCAAAATCCGAACTGATTTTAATAGGGCTACAGGTAAAAGGTTTCATCAAAGTCAATCCATTGCCTTTGTTTGAATTCTTTTGCCACAAGCCTGGCCTTAAAGGTCTCCACCTGGCCATCTGCTCTAATCATTCTTTTGTATCCCGTATACATAGATTTCTTTCCGGATTTCATGGCACTATGCCATTTCTCTGAGTCAACACTGCTCATAACCTCATTATAGGTCACAGGGTCGTCATCATCAATGATCAACAACTCATTGTCATTCTCAATGAAAAGTCCATAATACCTCTCAGGTTGGGGAGACACTCTCCCTGATCTATGAATGGGCTGTTCCACAAAAGGTTGTTCAGTCAGAACAGGTGTTTCCACTTGATCCGTAGTAGTTTGTGCTTCTTGAACTTCATCAAGTTCAATTTTGCTCCCACTATTTCCTTCAAGGATAAACTCCTTTTCCAAGAAGGTAGCATGTCTGGATATAAACACCCGATGATCGGTGTAAAAGTAATACCCTAAAGTCTCTTTAGGATATCCCACAAAACTACATTTTACGGATCGATATTCCAGCTTATTTGGGTCAACTTACTTGACATAAGCTGGACATCCCCAAATCTTAACGTGTTTAAGACTCGGTTTCCTTTCTTTCCATATCTCATACGGAGTTTGAGGAACAGATTTGGAAAGCACCTTATTCAGTAAATATGCTGAGGTTTCCAATGCATAACCCCATAGGAATACTGGAAGATTTGCATAGCTCATCATGGACCGAACTATGTCTAACAAAGTTCGATTTCTCCTTTCAGATACCAATCTGGAGGAGTCCACTGGGAGACTATACCATTTACTTTGAGATAATCTAGAAATACTCCATTAAAGTATTCACCACCTCGATCTGATCGAAGAGTTATAATACTATGTTTGGTTGTTTCTCCACTTCATACTTATACTCTTTGAACTTTTCAAAGGCTTCAGACTTGTGTTTCATCAAACACATATCCGAATCTAGATCTATCATCTATGAAAGTAATGAAGTATGAAAATCCACCCATGGCTTGCGTAGACATTGGTCCACATACATCTGTGTGTACCATTCCTAGCAAATTTGCAGTCCTCTCTCCATGTCTACTAAATGGAGACTGCATTGCCACTATAAAGTGAGATTTTCATCATCTCTTTTCTTTTATTAGTTTGTTCAATCTGAAGTAAATTATGTCACATATAAACAGACCATTATTTAAAGTACCACGTCCATAAAGAATATTATCTCTAAGAATAGAACATTCATTATTCTCAATAATAAATGAAAATCCATCCAAGTCTAACATGGGAATAATATTCCTCACAATCGAGGGAACAAAATAACAATTATTTCAAACAATAGTCTTGGCCGTAGGCATATGTAAATAAAATGATTCTACATCTTCAGCAGCAACTCTTGCTCCATTTCCATCAGTAGAATCACCTCCTCTTCCTCAAGAGTCCTACTTCTCCTTGGTCCCTGCAACAAATTGCAGATATGAGAACCACAGGCGGTATCTAATACCCAAGTAGAAATGACATATTCACTTCTATCATGAACATACCTGAATCAGAAGCGGTAGTCTCACTACCCTTCTTCTTCAATTCTGCAAGGTAAACCTTGCAGTTCCTCTTCCAGTGCCCCACCTTGTTACAGTGAAAGCTAACAACTTTGCTCTCGGGGTCTTCAGCTTTTGGTGGAACCGGCATTTTCTCACCTACTTTCTTCTTCTTGGAAGAGTTCATCTTCCTTTTCTTAGGATTGGAACCTTCACCAATTAGAAGAACAGAACTCTTCTTAGGGGGAAAATTCGATTCCGCAGTCTTCAACATGTTGTGGAGTTCAGGCAGGCTGACATCCAACTTATTCATGTGAAAGTTCACAACAAACTGCGAGAACGAACTCGGAAGCGATTGCAAGACCAAGTCTTGGCTCAGCTCCCCATCCATGGCAAAACCAAGTTGTCCAAGACGTTCAATCAAATTGATCATCTTAAGTACATGGTCATTCCCAGATGATCCCTCAGACATCCTACAACCGAACAGCTCCTTCGATATCTTATATCGAGCTGTCCTCCCCGCCACATCATACAACTCTTGTAGATGCATGAGGATAGTATGAGCATCCATATGCTCATGTTGCTTCTGTAGCTCAATGTTCATGGAAGCTAGCATGATGCATTGAGCAACATTTGCATCATCTAACCACTTACGATACACAACATGTTCATCATTATATGCATCACTAGCAGGTTCAGTAGGCTTAGGTGAGTCAATCACGTATTCCAGCTTCTCAATCCTGAGAACAATTCTCAAGTTTCGAAGCCAGTCAGCATAATTAGGACCAGTCAATTTGTGAGCATCCAGTATGCTCCTAAGTGATAGTGCAGAAGACATAACGTACAAACTAAATCTGTAAATGATAAACACATAACAACACTTAGCAAATATTCGATTTCATTTCAAAACACTATATGAATCGGGTCTTTATTCATAAGTGGCTCCCACTAGTTTTCCTAATTTATTCAACCCCCTATATGAAAAATTAAGCATTCATAATGCTAGTGGGAATAGGGATCCTACATTCCATTACACAACCCCGGCTGTAGCACGAACCGCCATGCAATGTTCAATAGGCAGACAACTCTTGTCAATTACATCTCATGTTATTCCCTAGTCAAACTTTAGCCTCTTGAATAATTGAGTCTCGGCTGTAGCACGACAAACTCAATATTCTAAGTCAAGTCTAACCCAACATTCCGTATAGTTGAATCAGTCCCCAAAGGCCCACGGCTGTAGCACGTACCGACCTTTAGATTCTTATTCAATGTACACATCTCTATGTAATAGACAAGTATTTCTTATTTCGAAATCAAAGCCCTCGGCTGTAGCACGAACCGACAAAGATTCAAAAATAAGAACTACTTTTCTATCATGTTGGAAGGCTATGACCGACACAAGCCCGTTGTGTCATTGGCCAATTACTACTTGATATTATTTAATTTTAGAGTGATTATATTACGTTACAATCATAATCATATTATAAAGAGATTCTTCCTTTTAAATTAAATATTTCAAATCAACAATCAATAATCAGATGATTCCCAGATCGGGTGGAGCATTGTCAAGAGGCGTCACTTAATAACTCTTTCTTACAGATAGAAATCTGTTGTTGACAGAATCATCCTTTCTCTCATATCGAAAATTCATATTCAATTACGTGTTTCACAAACACAAGAATCTCATGATTGTATTCATAATATTATTCTTAAGGTTATGAAACAATTTCACTATACTAGGTTGTCTAATAAACGCCTTATGTTCATTTAAGTTCACCTAAATCTATCATCGCATGATAAACTAAGCATATATCACATATATAAACATGAATAAACATCAAGGTAGGCATGTTACATCATCTAGCACATTAGTCTAAGCATTATACATCTCTATGTATCACATGAAGCATTTAAAAGCAATTAAAAAACAGTCAAAAATAGCTTTAAAACACTTCATGGAAATATAAACAGTTCAAAACTTTTATATAAACTAAAATTGATCACTCCATTAGATCCGTCTCGGAAAAACGAATCCAACGGTATATTGTACGCCTAAAACGGAGTTACGAAACTCCCAGAAAATCAATTTTAAAATCAACAGAGGGCTGTAACGCATTACAGGAACGCGTTACAAGCCCTGTAACGCATTCCGGTGATGCGTTACACCCCTTTTAAGCCATTAAAGGGTGTAATGCATTCCGTGAATGCGCCACAGGTGTGTGTAACGCATTCCCGGAATGCGTTACACCCCTATATATTTTTTTTTTGTTTTTCTGCAGCAGCCGCGTCTTTTTCTTTCTCGGAAACCGTGCCGCCGTACTGTGCTGTCAACTCTGTCCTTTTCTTTGTCCGTGCAGCAGCATCAGCAGATGCAGTAGATGTATATACAAATATATATATATATACTATATATACATATATTTACTTATTTAATTATGAATTTTAATTATAAGAACTTCAAAAATTCATAATAAAAAATCTATACATCCTAAAATTATGAAAAAAATACCCAGACGATCTACAACACTTGTAGAACCCAGATCAACATTCAAAATTATTCTGAGAAACGATTTCTCATCAGACAAAATTAATCCATAATATAACTTGTAAAAATCATAATTAATTCATACAAGCACATAAAATTCTGAAATTTTTACCACAGATCTATATGCATACAACCTATGCACTGATACCATTGTTGGATTTTTAACACAGCGGGGGCATGGCAAATCACTTTTACATATATAAAATCCAAATAAAAGCATATAAATCGTGAATAAAAATTCGAGGGATCGAATCTAACCTTTTAAATTAATTCGGAGACAACGATCAGAGATCCTTAGCAGTTGCTCCTCAAGTGTGAAGCACTCCACCGGTATCGACCAAGAAAACGATGTTAAGGAGGAGGAAGGAGGTGGAGAGAATTGGGTTTTCCAAACTTTTTTGGTTTTCGGGTTTGATGTGGGTTAGAATAAAATTAGGGTCTATAATAGTGTATTTATAGGCAAAATTTTCAGCTGAAATTTTCCCATAAATATTATTATTATTATCCCATTTATTATTCTCATTAATAATTAAAACACCTTTTAATCATTAATCCTTTTTCTAAACACTTTAGAAATAATTCTCTCTCTTGATTTAATTTTCAAAAATTAAATCCTTTAATTAATAATATTAAGAACTTTTCTTAATTAATTTATAATCAATTAAATCTCATTTAATCAATTATTAAATTTGCCAATTAATTATTTATTTCATAAATAAATAATTATTAGCCATTATTAATTAATTCCTCCACCATTAAATCATTCTCTTTTTATGGTGTGACCCTGTAGGTTCAATATTAAGCCGGTAGTAGAAATAAATAATAATAAAACTATTTTATCATTATTTATATAAATTCTCTAATTTATTAAATATGATTAATTAATTAATCACATTTATTCTACATCGTGAGTGATGCTTCTCAACATATCGCGACTATCCGGATAATATGAATTCACTGCTTAGAATACCAAGAACCTGTCAGTGAATAGTTACCGTACAATAAACTCCTTCTACCCTACAATGTCCCGATTAAATACAAGGCATGGATCTCGTGTCAAGCCTATCTAATTCAATCACTTGCTTACCATTTACTATGCGTAGTTCTATGCAAATTAAAAACTCCTTTCTAATTTCATTTACTCTGGCCAGAGATTCCTGAACTAGCATAAGTGGATCAGCCTTGAACATTCGCTTCCTTCACTGGAAGGGGTAGATCCTTTATTGATCATACACTATCTTTGTGTACAAATTCCTATACCCAGAAGAGCCCTAATAATTGTCCCTGGAGACTAAGAACTAAACCAAAGCATAGTTCAGTGTACACAAGATGACTATGATGACCTCAAGTCTAAGGATACTTGTACAACTATCACTAAGCGAACAACTGCTGACACGTGAGTGAACTCCATCAGTTGTTCAGCTAGGCGAGTCATGTTCAGTGAACTTATTCTATAATAAGCACCTACATACTAGCTATAGTGTCACCACACAAATGTCTATGAGAACAGACATCCTTCATAATGAAGCAAGCATAGTATGTACCGATCTTTGCGGATTATTAATTACCATTTAGTAATCCTATGACCAGGAACTATATAAGTTTAGAGTTATCATCTTTTTAGGTCTCACTATTATGATCTCATCATAATCCATAAAAAGCTTTACTCTAAACTATGGTATATCTTATTTAAACAGTTAAATAGATAAAGCCCGTAATAAAAACAAAACAAGTCTTTATTAATATCAATGAAATCAAAACATATTACATAAAAGTTATTCCTAAATCCTTATACATGATTGGACTTAGGACATATTCCTTTCACTTTGCATGTTCTTTTTCAGTCTTTGAGTAGATCAAGATGTTATCAATAAATACAATAATGAATTTGTCCAAGTACTTTTTGAACACTTGGTTCGTCAAATCCATGAATGTTGCTGGTACATTGGGTAGTCCAAATGCCATCACGAGGAATTCTTAATGTCCGTATCTCGTTCAGAACGCAGTCTTTGGAATATCTTCTTCCTTGATCTTCAATTGATGGTAACCCGATCTTAAATCTATTTTCGAAAACCATGTCGCTCCTTTCAGTTAATCAAATAAGTCATCGATTCGTGGAAAAGGGTATTTGTTCTTGATAGTTAACTTGTTCAACTCACGATAATTGATACATAGTCGCATACTACCATCTTTCTTCTTTACGAACAACACCGGTGCACCCCATGGGGATACACCGGGCCTTATAATTCCTCTATCGAGAAGATCCTACAATTGCTTTGCTAACTATTTCATCTCAACATGTGCCATTCGATACGGAGTTTTGAAATTTGTTCAGTTCCTGGTGCCAAATCAATGGGGAACTCGATTTCTCGATCCGGAGGTAGTCCTAAAAGTTCATCTGGAAAGACATCAGGAAACTCACAAACTAAATGAATATCTTCGATCTTTGGACTTTCTTTTTCTGTATCCAATACATAAGCTAAATAAGCTTGACATCCTTGACGTAACAATCGTTTCATTTGCATCATCGTTAAAAATCTCTGCTTCTGTTTTTTGCCTTTAACGTTACCGTTGCATTTTCCTCGGTTCGTAAATTCACCTTCTTATTTGCGCAATCGATCTGAGCACTATTATTGGCTAGCCAATCCATTCCTAAAATAATATCAAATTCTCCTAACTTGAAAGGTATCAAGTCAACTGAGAAATGATGTCCCGCTATTTCGATATCGCAACCCGGACACACTCAATCTACCGTAATTTGATCATTGTTTGCTAACTTTACGATTAACGTTTTGTCTAACCGTTGAATTTCATAATATAGCTTATGAATAAATTCTTCAGAAATAAAAGATCTCGTAGCTCCAGAATCAATCAATACTTGTGCATTTACAGAATTCATACGAAGCGTATTTGCAACCACGTTAGGATTCTGCACAGTTTCTTTCATTGACATGTTAAAAGTCCTTGCCCTAGGCTGATTCTTCTGTGGTGGAGAAGGTAATGCCAAAACCCTTGGAACACTGTTAGTCATTGCTACTCCCCTACAATCTTTAGTGATGTGTCTCTTTCTTCCGTATTGGAAACAAGTAACCTCTTCCTTTCCTGTCGGGTATTCCCCAGAGTAGTGTCCCTTCTGCTTGCACTTGAAGCACGTGATGTTTGGCTTGTTACAAATTCCAGTATACTTCTTCCCACATGTTCTGCAGTCAGGTATTGGTGGTCGGATGAGTCTTTGTTGATTTGGGGCTGGGAGTCGGTTACCCGTCCTCTGGTTACCCTGTTATGTCCTTCTGAAATTCACATTTTCCTGGGCTTGAAATCCCGGCCTTCTATTGGAGCGGTTCTGAAAACTTCCTGGTCCCTTTTCCTTTTGGGACGCTTCACTTTCTCCCTCAATAATCATGGCCTTATGAACTACGGCAGTATAGGTTGTCAGTTCGAACACCACTACTCTGCTACGGATCCACGGCTTCAATCCCTGCTGGAATCTCTTGGCTCGCTTTTCATCAGTATCTACTTGTTCTGGAACAAACCTAGCCAATTTAGTGAACTTGGCTTCATAGTCAGTGACCGTCAAATTTCCCTGCTTCAACTCCAATAATTTATTTCCATTTGATTCTTCATGTAACGGGAAAAATACTTCTCTAGAAAAAGTTCGGTGAATCTGTCCCAAGTCACTACACCCTCACATTCCAGTGCTTTCTTGGATTCCCACCAGTAATTGGCCTCTCCCTTCAAGAAGTAGTTAGCAAAATCTGACTTTTGATCTTCTTCAACTTTAACCAACGCAAAGGCCTTCTCCATTTCTTTTAACCAGGCTCTTGCCTTAGTAGGGTCCGCTGAACCTTCAAATTTCGGAGTCTTTACCAACTGGAACTGCTTGAAAGTAACTACAGGTACCACTGGTGGTGCTTGTGGTTCTGGACGAACTACTTGCTGTAACATTTGCTACTGAAATTGTTGTTGCTGTTGCTACATCTGCTGCTGCATCATCATCATTTGTTGTTGCATCAGGTGAAACATTTGGTCCATTTGGTGGTTATTGTTGTTTTGGCCTTCGGTATTGTCATTAGATAACTCAGTTCTTGTTTTTCTTTTTGGTGCCATGGTTCTGATAATAAAACAAATGGTTCCATTTTAATAACAATTTATTAAACATGTGGTATAAATAAAGAAACAATTTATATGGCATTAAACAGAAATTTAAACAGTTGATATTGGAAAGAAAATAATTTATCGAGTATCTGAACAAGAAATTAAAAACAGTTCAGTGTTTAATTAAATCACTTGGAAATAATTGAAAAAATTTGGAAAAATAAAGGGTACAACATGGTTGTAAATAAAAACAGCATTTAAAATATGAAATGGTAAGACAGTGAAATAAATATAATTGCTTGAAAGACTGGAAAATAAAAGAAAAATGTAGAGCTTATTCAAAAGCGACTTGAAGCAGCGCAAAATCGACAACGCAAATATGCAGATCCAACCAGAAGGGATGTGGACTATCAAGAAGGAGAACATGTGTTACTAAAGGTATCACCGTGGAAGGGATTGACTAGGTTTGGCAACAAGGGCAAGCTAAAGCCTCGATACGTCGGTTCATTTGAAATTCTGAAGAAAGTCGGGAGAGTTGCATACGAATTAGCTTTACCGCCCCATATGCAGCATATTCATAATGTGTTTCATGTGTCAATGCTTAAAAAGTATAACCCTGATACAAGGCATGTAATAGAATATGAGCCGATAGAGCTTCAAGCTGATTTGTCATATATAGAACAGCCAGTAAGAATTTTAGATCGGCAAGATAGAGTATTAAGGAATAAGTCTGTACCATTAGTAAGAGTCTTGTGGAGAAATCCCGTGGTTGAAGAGTCAACCTGGGAGCGTGAAAGTGAGATGTTAGAAAAGCATCCTCAATTATTTTCATCGCGTAATTCTGAGGACAGAATCCTAATAAGGGGGGAGAATGTATCGACGAGAAATTACGCTTCTATTATATCTTAATAAAGGTGATTTATGTGTATTATTATGCCAGTAAGTGTGTGGGGTCATAAAACCCTAATTGTTATGTGCTACGTGTTGTCTGTGTTGATCAGAATGTGTTTCGGGTATTTATTGAGTGTTTTATTATAAATTATATATTTTATATCAAAATCTGTACAGCCCAAACAGTGTTTTAAAAGCCCATATTTCAAACAAAATCATTGGCCCTATTTTTCCAAGTATGGCCTATACCACATCGATATTCTGAACATCTAGTAGTTTTACAAATTTACCATTTTCGCGAAAAACGACTTTTCCGGGCCCCTTCCGGTGTCAAAAATCCCACAAAAATCACATTTTTATTTTTATATGATCATGAAATTATCAAACATCATTTTTCTTTGCATTTTTGTATTATTCATAATTTTTGGGAATTTTTGGCATATATTTTGTATTTATTGGACATTTAAAAATTCATAATTAATACCCAAAAATTATAAAAATTGGGGCCAAATAATTTATTAGATGTGTAATTAGACTCTAAATTTTATTTAGGGGTATTATTTTCACTAGTATAATAGCTAATTTACTGTTAATTATTAATTAATTAATTATAAAAAAAATCAGAATATTCAAGAATAATTGTGTTGGTGAAGAACAGCTTGAGAATTCAATCCAAGATTTCATAGTGATTCTGTTGTTCAAATCTTACATTTGAGTAACCAAAACGAAGATTATGATCTCTACTTTCTATTCATACCATCAATTTCATGTTTTGTTGTTTAGATTTTCAATTCGTATTTTAGGGTTCATGAACTGAAATTGGGGGTTTTTGATTGTGGGGTTATGGGATGAATTTGATGCTTGGGTTAGCTTTAGATGCTTGTTTACAGTTGATTTGTGTTATTCAATTCATCAAATGATTGTTGTAATTAGTTGTTCTTATTCTGGGGTTTATGTATATTTTAATTACTTCGTTTTTGATTTTATATGATTCTGAGGTTGTTTTGGTTATAGGGGTTAGATTGTAGCAGTGTTAAGCTTTATTTTGAACTATTATGTGTAATTTTTTGTGTGCGGAATCGATAGTTTGAGTTTCTGGCCGGAAATTAGTGTGATTTGATCGGAGAATTCGTTGCAAGGGTTATCAGGTTATGATGTTGATATGGTTGTATTGCTGATGAAATTCTGAATGAAATAGAGGGTTGATTCGATCCAAACGATGCGCGAATGGGTTGTAATTGGTTCGCCGGGTTTTTGCCGGTTTTTGCTTGGTTCTTACCGGAGAAGATGATGGAGTTATCGTCGGTTGCGGGGGATTTGACGGCTGTACTGTAGAGGAAGATTGGAATGATTCTGCAGCTTAAACGGATTGGAATCGTCGCGCTTTGGCCGTGATAGGCTCGCCGGAACCTGGGTTTTGGCCGCCGAATTTTAACCTGCCGGCAAACCCGGTTCGTGTTCTTGAAGACCCGGTGTCAACCCGTTGGTTGACCCGGTTTCGATCCGTTGGTTGACCCGGTTTCGATCCATCATAACCCCAGTTCAATTTTCCAAAACTGTTTCTGTATTTTTAATTAATTACTTTTATTTTTATAAATCAGAAATAGTTTTTGTAAATTATAAAAATGCCAATAAAAATTAGATTAAAAATATGAAATATTTCATAAATAATTTCTAAATTATTTTATTAATTTGGAAATTCGAAATTGTATTTATTTATTTATTATTTATTTATTATTTTAGTAATTATTTAATAAAGGAGATTAAATAATTAAATCGATTAATTTGATTAGTGGCTCAATAATTAACCAATTCAAGCGAGTGACTCGTAAATATTCGAGTTGTATTCCGAGATTTTATGGGTTGACGTTCGAGTGTCGATTTAATTATTTGTGCGATCAGATTTCGTAATAATTAAGCGTAACAACATATCGATTAATTAATTATAAGTAATCGATTTAATCAGATAATTTGTAATAAATTGTAATTAATTTCAAAAAATAGGGAAAAAATTATTTTAAAATATAATAATTCTTAATTAATTATTTAAAAATATAATTAAGGTTTATTTAATAATGATTAATTAATTATAATTAATTTATAATTAATTAAATCTTGTTTATTGCGTCATAATTAAACCGTCTATCGGATTTAAGCGAAACGAAGACCCCTAGACTCAGAAAAATGATCCGATTCTATTAAAAATAATTATAAATCATAATTTCTTTCAAAAGTGAGTCAGCTTATGATAATTATTTGTTTATAGACCCTATGTGTGATAAAAACGAGTCTAATAAATCCCGAAAATTTAGGAATTGAGCTAGATAGTGTTTGGTAATGCGAATATAAGTCTAGTATTGATTTTAAAAATATTATAAGTCTAAATTAATTATGTGCTATGTGATTTATGTGATTATATGAACTCTATGTGTTAGATAATTATATGCGAGTCGGATAGTATTGTATGGGTAGACGATAAGGACTATGTGGTAATAATCTGAGATTGTGTACGAAGTAAGTCAGCTAAACAAGTATCTTTCCTTGATAGATTCAGTACCAGCAAGGTGAATCAAGCCAGAGATAGAAGGCTGTGAATCATCTGAGGTGAAGTGCATACCAGGAAAGTTTTTCCCCTATTCTAAGTTCAAAATAGTGAATCACTTCCAACTTTGGAACGAACCATTACCCCTCGCCTTACTTTAGAACCTTAATTAACTAATTGGAGAACGAAACAATTATGTAAGATGGGATAGGCAGTTGGTAGAGTATTCGCGAAAGAGTCGCCTTAAAATTCATAACGGTTAATTTATTAAAAATGGTGGAGCCGAGGGTACTCGAGCGACTTATATGATTCGTTAAGCGTAGAGGTGACCATAAGCGAATTTTAGGGTTCAATTGGTTAAAGTCTATTTTCTTAAGCGACCGTGGTTTAATTCCGACTTATGTTGTTGTTTATAGGTTATCGAACCCACTCTAAGCTTAAGTCTATCCGGTACACTCAGGCAAGTTTTCTACCCGTTATACTGTTGTTGTGATGTAAAAATATATATATGCAGTATCTTTTGATAAGTACGTAATTGTTATTAGCAAATCTTGCAAAATATTGGAGCATGTTGATATGATATATATATATATATGCATGTCTGTTTCATAATCTTGATATTCTATTATCAATTTAAATGCTTATAAACTGCATAATACCTATGCTAGAGATAAGCAGTAGTTGCGTATACCCTTAGTATAGGGGACCCGAAGGTGAACATTTTTTCTAAACCGGGAGTCGATGTTCCCGGTTATAGTATATGTATATATATATATAAATAGTTTTTAAAATTATTAATCGAATAAGGTTTATTCGATAACTTTATTTTATTTAATGAATATTATTTTGAATATTCATTCGAGGACTTATGACTCCGCTTATTTTATTTAATGAATATTATTTTGAATATTCATTCGAGGACTTATGACTCCGCTTATTTTATTAAATAATATTCTTTATTTTATTAAAAAATAATATTTCGATATTTTAAACTTATTTTCAATTATTCAAATAAAGATCGTACTTTCGTATAAGTATATCTTTTGTTATTTATTATTCGTTTCAAGGATGAGTTTTTAAAACTTCTACTTCATTTATTTTTATAAAGATTATCCTTATGGGATTATTATTTAAATAATAATATTCAGATATTCTCCAACATATCGGTACTGATTTATTTTATTAAATCAGCATTACTCCAAACATTCTTAAAAATGTTTTCGAGTCTTCAAAATGATTTTAAAAGTTAGAGCGGATCCCAAAAATCGTTTTCAAATTTAAGATCTTCCTTTCGAAGGGGACTTGAATACTCGCTCAAAAATCTGAGGGATCCGGCTATGTGGTGTATTTTATATTCGTAACGAGGTTGCTGTTTTGAGAAAATAATTTGATTACTTGCCCAACGTTCGGGAAGTAAGTCCATCTAATTGAGTCGGCATAAGCGACAGGCCGGGGTACGGTCTATGAAGGTGTAAGAGGCTGGGTGAAAGTCCATCCACGCGTGAGTGGCCGGGTAACGGTCTAGCGCGAGGTCCTAATGCGGCCAGGGTGATGACCGGCGAGGAATTCATCCATCTACAGTAGAAAAGGTTACTTAATTGGTATCTTTGCCTGATCAGCAAGATATCGGGTTTATGCCAAAGCTTTCTTCTTTCCAAATTCATTGGATATTAAAACTCTATTTATAATTTTCATAACAGAGGTTTTCAAGGAGTGTATGAGAGAGATATATATATATGTGAATATATATCGGGACTTAATGAAGTATCTCGTAACTTCATTTCTTTCAAATGATATTTCAAAGATTGAATCTATTCAAGTCTTATCTTGTAGTCTCATCTGTTTGATGACCTTTTGAAACTGATTATAACTTGAACGGTGGTAGTTCAAGTAGTATTTGGAAAAGATATAAGTATATTGGAGTATCTTGTAACTTCATCTTTTCAACTTATATCTAGTTAATGATTATCTTATGAATGACAAAGGTTTTCAAAAAAACGTTGAGACAAGGTTAGATATATGAGATCACCTTGCAACGATATTTTTATACAGTTATAAACTGGAACTCTGTGTATATTATTCATGTCAGAGGATTTCAAAGATTGTGAAAAGTATATATGCATATATGTACTGAATGTTTTGCGACTTGGTCGTGTTAAGATATCAACTTGGTTCATTTCTTCTTGACCAAGACTTTCATGAGTACTATGAGAATGCTCATATATTGTTAATTATTATACATATTATTTCGGTGGGCTTGTTGCTCACCCTTGCTTTCTTCGTTCATCACACAACAACAGATAGACAAGATGAACAGGACCAAGATCCCAATTTGTGAGTGGATAGGAAATGTTCTGCAGTTTCCTGTAGGCGTTGATGCCGTTGTAGCTGAGGTAGGAATTACCAATAGGCTAGGCTTTCAACTTCTGATGTACAAGACTTATGTATCTATATGAATTGTAATA